>NC_134272.1:29840175-30143747 GCF_031893055.1 Leptodactylus fuscus
CAGAACCTCCCACGCTTGTCTACAAGACTTCTCCCGAGCTGCACCACTCCTCTGGAATGCTCTACCCCAGACAATCAGATTAACTCCCAATTTCTACAACTTCAAATGCAAACTAAAGACGCATCTTTTCAGACAAGCCTATCACAATGTCTAACGTAATGATGGTAGCAAAAACTGTGTCCATAAATGTACAGAAATTCGATATTACCCATCATCATCGGCTGCGTACTAAGTGGAAAAAATAAAGCTTTACAGTGTAAGTGGCGTTCACACTACAACTGGAAGTCCATTATAAGGGCCATTAAAAAAATTTAAAACCGGATGTCTAGCATAACAGACAGAGATAAAAAATGGACGGAATAATAAGAGACATTAGCAGACACTAACTGATGTTAATGTGTCAGTTTTTTAACTGATCAGGTTAAAAAAAAAACCCAGAACAAAAGCCATTGAAATCAATGGTATTTTTAACAGATTTTTGACGGATTTGTGTCTGCTATCAGCAGACAGTACTGCTAGTGTGAACGCTCCTAATAAATGAATTCACATGATAATAGTGTGGCTCACAAGAGCTTGCAATCTATGAGGTAGAAGGGACGATAGCAGAGGTAAAAGTGCTTATACAGATTGCAAAGAGGACAGTTTAAAGAGGAAAAGTCGGGTTAGTAGGGGGAGTAGTAATAAGCAAACATAATAAGTAAAACTCCTGCCATTGCAATTCAAAGAGGCTACACAATTTTGACTGGTATAATATAAATTTGTCAATTTTGTGTTGTTTTTTTTTATTTCCACTGTTATTATTGCTACTGTTACAGATTTTGGCTTGGTATAATTTTTTTTTTATTTTAATCAAGTGATGTTTGTAAAGAACATTGTTCAGGAAATGTATTGTTGAGCGATGTATTATGGAGAGCTTAGCCGAGAGATCTGCGCTAATACACACCTCAACAAACCTTACCTAACAATAGTAATTGGAAGAGCTTAGCAACAAAGCAATCCAAACACTGCCAGCACACACCTAAAACTGAGTAATATAGGAACAGACAGCCAAATGTCTTCACTGCGTCCCATTACCTACAAGACATTCTATAATAGCACCAAAATAGACAAAGACATAATCTATAAGACTCTATTCTTACATATGTACAGATAAATCACAATACTCCGTTAAGTAAAACTTGAAAAGGATTTGTAAGCTTTCTGTAAATTCTGGTATGGTTCTGCATTGTGCTTCTGTTATTCCTCCTGGAAATTAACACCTGGGCATCACTATGTTCTTTGTACATTTAGCCCCTACACACACTGATATTGTCCAGTCCATCCTGACAGTGTCAGAGTATAAGATTGCACCACATTGATAAGGCTAAAAGCTCTTTTGTGACAACCACAGTATGTTTAGGGTGCAAGTCGAAGACAAATATGGCGCTGGCGGTAGAGCTGAACCTACATTACACCAGGTTATGGACATGTACCAGCAATATGTGTGATCGCAGGTAACTCTGATCGTGGACGTTTAAGTTGTTTGCCTTTGTGATCAGATGGGACCATAGCATCTGAGGGGTTGGTCACATGAATGAGGCTCCTTCTGGCCCGTGATGGCCCTCCCATTCATATGATAAATCCACAGGAGGCTGATTGATTGTCATGGCGGCTGAGACCACTGTGGAGGCTCCCAGGCATGCCACAATTGCAAAACCCTGCAATACTAAAACAAGATTGGTCATTAGTGTCTGATTTGTGGGGTCTGACAACCGGGCCGGCATGGACTAACTGTTCCCGAATTCAAGTAATAGGTGCGGCAGTGCACACGCTCCCCATACAATAACAGCTGATCTGTGCAGGGTCTGGCTGTTGGACTGTATATCACATGACCATGGACTGTTCATCTCATGATCATGGACTGTATATCACATGACCATGGACTAATTTTTGTATCCACTGGAAGTAACAGAATGAATGGCAGCAAGCAGAGATCTAGAAAACTGTGAAGAATTGATACAGAAAGTATATTGGAAAATTGTACAACTTTTTATTATACAAACCATAACATTGGTCTCTCAATAGTCTGAAAAAGGCAAAACCCCTTTAAATTCTAGAAAACCTGTTTGACTGATTCCTTCCAGCCCCCATGCATACAATGAGCTGGGGGTGCATGTGTTCTCATTAGGGAATTACTCCTGTACACAACAGGTACCGGTAGATTTAGACATCTATAACGGCCTCCCAATGGGATGATTTGTTCGGGGCTGGGTAACATTTACATACATTCAGGTCAGTCACTGAGTCTGCAAACTCCAGCTGATTTTTTTTTTTAAGAAAATGTTGACTAGTTTTGCCGGATTTGTTTTGGTAATGACATTTCTTTCTATATAATCCCTCTCTATGGTATGGGACTTTGTACCAGCTAGTTTGTATGGACATAAACATGGCAAGTACAGGACATGTATCACTGTATAACTAGGGAATGCAGGATGACAAACTGTAGGGAAGTTACAATGGCCGCCATATTGGTTTGTATACATTCTTCCTAGAAACAGATACAAACGACATGAAAGAAGGATACAGCTTAAGTAGCAATATTTATGGGTAGTTATATATAATGCGGTATATGCCTGTATGTTGTGTAGCCTGGTTAGTCGTTGTGTGATATTGTCTGTATCTTGTTTATAGATATATTGCAACATAGGAACATATAAGACGTACAACTCTGAATAATCTGTGATTACTGTGACTTCCTGACTGCTGCGGTGTTGTCTTTCTCCAGAAGGATCACGTTGAGCCTCACTGGCAGCCATACCTACATTTTCTAAATGAAGAGGATGTTCGGTATGCAAGACAGATCCGGCCTGGATATTCACCAAAGAGATATCTTACCCGTCTCTTCCGAACATGGGATCCAAACACCGTTTACAAGCTACAACAAGCAGGTCAGTTGGCAATACCATGGAGCTATAAAACACTCTTATGTCTTAAAGGGGTGGTCCAATTATTGAAAAGAGCCACAAATCTTATAAAACACTGTATCTTAAAAGGGGACATAGCTACAAAATTTAATGTTTCTCATTTAGGGCAATTCCTTATCGGTTTGAGTTGTCTGTTATGATGGATGTCAGAATTTTACTTTACAATTTTCCAAAGTTTCACATACAGTTAGGTCTAGAAATAACTGGACAGTGACACAATCTTCATGATTTGGGCTCCGCAGCCCCCACATTGGATTCGAAATGAAACAACTGAGATACAATTGAAGCGTAGTCTTTCAGGTTTAATGCAAAGGGTTGAACAAAAATATTCTGTGAAACGTTTAGGAATTGCAACCATTTTTCTACAGAGTCTCCTCATTTCAGGGGATCGAAAGTAATTGGACAGATTAATATTACCAGAAATAAAATGTTCATTTTTAATAGAGAATCCTTTGCGGGCAATGAGTGCCTGAAGTCTGGAACCCATGGACATCACCAAACATTGGGTTCCCTCCTTTGTGATACTTTGCCAGGCCTTTACTGTAGTTGTCTTCTGTTGCTTCTTTTTTGTGGGTCTTTCTGCATTAAGTTTTGATAGGCATGCTCACTGGGCTTGAGATCTGCTGATGGACTTGGCCATTGCAGAATATTCCACTTCTTTGCCTTAAAAAAACTCCCAGGTTGTATTCACAGTACCGTATATACTCAAGTATAAGCCGAATTTTTAAGCACAGTTTTTGTGCTGATAAAGCCTCCCTTGGCTTATACTCGAGTCAGCAAAAAAAAAAAAAAAAAATTATTTTATTTTTTTTATTAGGAGGAGGGGGGGGGAGTTCTATGACCAGCCGCAATATCAATGTATAGAATCTCCCATAAAATAGTGGGAAAAAGAGAAGCTTTAAAAAAATGTTCGAAATCACTCCTTTCCCTAGAATACATACAAAAGTAGAAAATTACTGTGAAATACATATACATTAGGTATCCCTGTGTCTGAAAGTGCCCCGTTTACTGAATATAGGGTATCTGCAGAGCTCCTCTTCTGTCGGGAAGGGGTTAATAGGAGCACTGCAGATCCCCTATATTCAGCCAGACTGAATTCCAAGTGGGGGAAGAAAAAACCCAGTCCTCAAGCTTAGGGAAGGGGCAGACAGACAACCAAAACACCCCCTCCCCTTCCCCAGCAACTACTGCACCCAAAAACTCCGACCATTTTAGTTTTTGAAATTTTCCAGTAGCTGCTGCATTCCCCCCCCCCCCCCCCATCGGCTTATACTCAAGTCAATAAAAACTTCTCCGATTCAACCAAATGCAGCAAGGTGGATTGGACAACCCTTCACAGTACAGACTGTCCATCTGTACTGTGAAGGGTTGTCCAATCCACCTTGCTGCATTTGGTTGAATCGGAGAAGTTTTTATATCCCTGTACACTTCAGAATTCATCCGGCTGCTTCTGTCTTAAATCACAGAATCAATAAATACTAGTGACCCCGTTCCATTGGAAGACATGTATGCCCATGCCATCACACTGCCTCCACCATGTCTTACAGAGGATGTGGTGTGCTCATGAGCTGTTCCAAGCCTTCTCCATACTCTATTTTTCCCCTAATTCGGATTCTGGCACATGTTAATCCTGTTCAATAATAGGACTGGCTTCTTTTGACCAGTTCCCCAGCTCACATTGCACCTTTTTTTACCAGAATGTACCACTCCTAACATTTCTGATATCTCTTTGATAGCCCAATGAAGCTCTGTTTCACTTCCAATGAGAGCTCCTTTGACCACATGTTGTGCATTCACAGCAACAGCTTCCAAATGCAAATCCGACAGATAGAATCAACTCCAGACCTTTTACCTGGTTAATTGCTGACGGAATAGCCCAGGCAACCCATTAAATAGCTTGAGATAATTGTCCTGATAATTACTGTTGGCTCCTTTGACAAAAAGACGGATACATATGACAGAGCTGTAATTCCTAAACCCTTCCTCCAATAAGGATGTGAATACCCTGAAATTAAAGCTGAGAGTCTGCGCCTCAAGCCCATATGCTTTACATAACTGTAATCTGAATATGTTTTGGTAAACTACTAAAATGCTAAAACTGATGTCACTGTCCAAATATTTCTGGGCCTAAGTGTACCTCTAGTAGTTCTGGCTTTGGTTTTATTTGAAGCCTGCTGAATTTTATTTTCCATTTTTCTTTATCTTGCATTACAAAATGTTTATGCAGTGATAGCGGTAATGTCATTTTACACGGTCTACATTTATTTATGTCCGTATATTTGTATGCTTTATAGGATGGATACTCTCTGTTATTGGTCATTTAGGTTCTGTAATGGATTTTTTACAAGGCAGAACTGCATTTAAGGGATTAGATAGAAATAGGCAATGTTTTGTATGACAGCAAAGCTCTTACAACTGCTCCTAAAGTTAAACATATTGTATTTGAAAGTGACCCAACTTGTTATACTTTCTTTATATTGTTCTTGCATTTGGGTTTGTCTATATTTTCCTATTTTATAGAAAAGGGAAGCAGTTAAAATGTAACATAAACATCTTAAAAAAAATTAAAAGGTCAGAAAAATCTGCAAAGTTCTTATACAGGTTTTAGGATGTGAACAGACAGACTGGTTAAAAGCAAGCTTTTGTTTTTACATTTTTTTTTTCCAGGAAGCCTTAGAGACTCTGTACAGCTTCAACAACTCACAAGCTCAGGAGACGGCAATGGAAGACATCCAGACTTGTCATCTACGCCATTAAAATATCATCGACTACCTGTCTTCACCTCTTTACCTTACTGGAGTAATACTGATGCATTCACCAGTCCAGGTATCCTTCTCCTCCTCTGTGTATGTGCTTTGACATAACACTGCTGTAATATATCCAAAAATGAAAAAGAAGAAGTCGTCATGTTCTCTTGTGTAAGAGAATTTACCGGTAATCTATAATATCGTCTTGGTCATTTGTAGGTGATGATCTTGGACATCTTGGGAATCTGTTTTAATGACTTGTTGACCCAATAGGGTATTAAGAAATGTTCCATATTTTGTGATTTTATGTATTTTAGGATTTCTAGTGTGCCTGGAGAAAAAAAAAAATTAGTTCTGAACAAACTTTCCAGCAAACTTTTTCTGTAGTATGGACTGGCACCAAGGAAGTCTTCAATGTTATTTTTACTATACATAGAAAGATCTGTTGCATGTATTAACACGATAATTCTTTGGTGTTCCTTATTGATAAATTGGACTATTATTGCTCATATAAGTGAAGCAACTTGTATTCATTTGTATTATGTTGACCAGTCAAAGCTCGAAGAATCATAAATCTCAACAGAGAGACGTCTTAATTCTAAATGAATCTTCAGATAAGTAATGTTGAATTACTTAGTGGGGTCCGTGTGTTTTCCGCACAAGTCATGCAGAGGGACAAGAACTTCATGAACTACTTTCCTCTCCGCATGATTCGTGTGGACACTACGCGGAAAACACATGGACCCCATTATAATCTATGGGGTCCGTGTGCTTTCGTAAGCTCACCGCTTGCCAATGCATTTGGTATTCTATTCGTGGGGTCCCTATGCGGACTCCGTGAACAGAATACTGAACGCAGATGTGAACCAAGCCTAATGGTGCACAATAAAATATACAATCAGATAAAAAATAGGAGAGAAAGAGGCTACGAAAACCCAACCCAAACACTGCAAAGTATAGACAACACCACCTAGGAGATAGAGAAGGCAGCACATATAAATCTGTTACTTGATCACAGTACTACCCTAACACAGACATATATGGTCCGAGACATAACATTTATTACTGTATAGCTAAAATATAAAGTAATGCTATATACCATGTAGTTAAAACATCTTTCTGGAATACAAGAGAAATAAAGCATTGTTTAGCACATTGCTTCTGGAATGATTCTTCATCATATAGTGGGCATGGGAACAATCTTTTTTCCACCTTTCGTAGTCTTTACCCTGTTAATGCCACATGAGCAGCGCGTATTTATGCATACTGGTTATTTGCTTTTACTAGGACGTTGTACCCCGGTGGAAGAGGAGACTGGAAATGAAGAACAACTGGCCTATGAAAGGGAAATCCTCGAAATATATGGGAAAAACTCAACTTTACCAAATACAGCAACCTTCAGAAAATCCAGTCCAGAACAAAGACCATCTCAAGTTACACAGAGTTCCTGGAAAGTCAAAGAGCAGATCAATTCACATATGGTAAGTGTATTATGAAACCAAATACAAAGGCAATTATATACTGTATAGACCGTCCCAAGTTGGAGGAGGTGGTTGCCTAGGATGCCACTTAAGAGGTGAGGTGCAATTTATGGATAAAAATAAGAAAACAATTTTGGCCGCATCCAAGTACTGCTAGTTATGCTGCCACTTCATGCAGAACCTCCAGAAACAAGGGTGGAGGGTAGCATTGGGGATCCACCTCCATGGGAACCTAAACCTGGTACTGGTATTATAAGCTAGTAATAAAAAGTGCAATAAGAAAAAAAAACTTGAAAAGGTTGTCCTCCTTGGACACAAGGGCATAATTGGGTGCAAAAGTAGAAGTCTCTACCAGACCTCGGAGCCTCAGGGGAACAAAGGCCTCTCTACAACATAAGAAAACATCAACGTTATATGGGGGCTCTGGTACAGATTTTGATGAGCTTCAAGCTTTGCTTCTGCTTGGACAACAACTTTCCATGTGCATTGTTGGGCATATCTATCCTTGGATCAGGAAAAACCAGTCGTGCAGTTATCAAGTGATTCCTTTGTGTAACATAGAGGATATGGAACCATTGTGTGGACCTACTGAACTGGTTAGACTTGGGTCTACTTCTCAGGATATTGTCTAGGTGTTCCCATGGTCTTCATCCTTTCACCCCTGTACGGGAATCTGGTCTTCGCTTCAATGAACCACAAGGTCTCTACCTTAGGAGTTGTCCCAGCTTAGTAATGGCTGACTTGGAGGATTCAAGAGATAGTAGCGCGCTGGTAGGGTCTATTCACACGGAGGAAAATGGTGAGGAATTTAGTGTGGAATTTCAGCGCTCAAAAAAAAGCCTCCCATTGACTTCAATGGGGTTCTTTCTCTGCTAGCAGAAAAAGGAACCCATTGAAGTCAATGGGAGACTTTTTTTTTCAGCACTGAAATTCCACACCAAATTCCTCACCATTTTCCTCCTTGTGAATGGACACGTACTGAATGAACAGGCAGAAACATGGCAGTGGAAAAGCCAAGGTTGGGACAGTCTGAATTCTTTCTTAACGGTATATGGACTAGAGATTTAATGGACAACACTAGCAGATGGACTGGTCATTTTTTTTCTACATAATACTCCCTAAATTTAACTGTAAATGTTTATGGAGAAGAGCGTATTAGGCATTTTACCCATATCCCATTCCTATATGCTCTACAGCTGAAATCATGAAATCCAAATATATGTAATCTATTTTGCCTTTTGCAGCCATATTCATTGGTGCCCCTGAACATCTTATTCTGCCTAACTTTACCCATACTTATTCAACACATTTCTATTTCTAACAGGGAGAAGCACAGCAGACTCAGGCAAGTGGTAATGATATGATGACTAGTCTGACTGACCGCCATGAGAAGCCTCCAGCACCTGTAGATGTGTCTTTTCTTAAGGACAATTATGCACCAAATCAAGGAAAGCCTCACACGACTTTCTATGGTGGCCCTTTTGCTGGGCGAAGGAAATACCCACACAGTGAGTTACTATCTTAAAGCAACTCTGTCCAGTTATGACCTTAAAATGATATGTACCTATAGAGGATGAATATCTGCTATTTATTTTTCACAAATTCTGCAGCATGGTTGGTTTTTGGCATAGCCCTCATAGGTTAGAGGTGTGACTACAGCTTAGCTACAGTGTCTGCAGGGAGTCTCACGTAGTCTAAGACACACCCGCTTCATTATTAGGGCTCGTTCCCACGGAGTAACGCGGCAATCAATCTGACACGTAAACACGTATCAGAGTAAGCGCTTCAAAACAGAATCCCATTGACTTCAACGGGTTCTGTCTTATGCACGCTACACATTGAAATAAATGGGAGGCTTTTTAACCCTTTGATTTCAATGTGTTACGCGCGTTAAACGGAACCCATTGAAGTCAAGTCAAGTGTTTACGTGTCAGATTGAGCGCCGTGGGAATGAGCCCTTATTCTGCAGAAGACCACTGCTTATGGACACAAGTCTATCCCGAGCTCACCACTGTATGAAGAGGTGAATTGTATTACAGCAAGGACTAAATGATTCTAAACCACAGATCACTGAACTGCCAGTGAGAAAGAGAAGATGAACAGATAATTCCTGCAAATGTACTGAGCGAGATGACCCTTAGCTATGAAAGATCCTGGAGTAGTTTTAATAATAAACTATGAAATTGGACCATAGTGAAGTATGTCTACTGCCGTGAGAAAGTATCTGCTGCATTCCAGATGGCCACTTTTATTGCATATTTGTCATATTATATGGTTCTAATAATATGTAACACAGACAAAGGACAAGTGTGTAAATCCTTTTCAATTAATATGTTACGTTTAAGGAACATATCCTCCAACATTAATAGGTTCCCTATTCGTCAAGAACAAGGGGTCCGTAAAAACAGAATGGTTGGCATCCGTGTTTTGTCCACTGACCCATAAACTAAAGTGGGTCAAATTTTTTGAGGATTATTTCTATGGCCCAGACACTCAGCCATAAGATTACAGATCTATAATTGCAGATCATATACAGCAACAAGTTGTGTGAATAGAGCTTTATCCAAGGAACATTTGGGAATTCTGGTTTGCAAAAATAGTCCAGGGAATAAGGACTTGTTCATACACACCTGCCGGCATCCATGGCTTGATTCTCTGTTTTTTTTTTTTTATAACAGACAGAAAAGTCCTGCATGTAGGATTTTTTTGTCCGTTGATAAAAAAAACCAGACATGGGTGTAAACAGACACAAGATAAAATCCCATTTAAATTAATGTAAATTTTAATGGACTACTGACGATTCAGCTAGTGTCCATTGCTGACGGTCACCAACGGTAGTGTGAACGCCCCCTTATATTTGGCTATTCCTACTATAGAAACATAAACCTAATATATTCTCTGCTAATAATCTGGTGTACAGGTAAACTGCAAAAGGATTATACAGATCTCCCAGCGGGAGGATTCTTACCACCGATTTCTCAATCCCTTGGCCCAGAAGCAGAAGTCTTAAAAGATCCAAATACCAAGGTATGTTTCCTGTTTACAGTACATTCCGGATTTAAGAAATGACACCTAGGTATATGTAAATAACCATTATTACATCGGAGTGAATGAGACCACAGAACGTTATCCCTGAGGATTTGGAATAGGATTTCAGTAACGTATTAAAAGGATGTGTCATCAGGAAAAAAATTATGGTATATATACGCATTTTTATATATACATAGCGTTTATGGTGAGTTTTTGTTCATCTTCCATGTTACTATCTATATTAAAATAAAAGAAAATTCGGAAATCCTTCAGTTTTCACTCTTATGAGTCTGAGTAATCTTCTGAATCGAGGATCTTATGGTCCACATGACTGCTGTAAAGCATATCATAAAACGTCTGTCCCATATTTATGTACAGAAAATAAAATTAAAAAATTACAACCATAAGATAAAAACAAATAAGAAAATGTTTAGTATAAATGTTTCAGGTTTTAATTAGTACAAACATATAATTGATCTCCCTTTATAGGGGTTTTTTGATAAACAGTTTTTTCCAGAAAGTGCGATTCAATTTTATTTCTTGAATGTGTTCAAAATGTAAAGAAGCATACAAATAATCTTACGCTAGGTTCACACTTGCGTTGAGGACCCGAAAAACAGAAATCCAATCCGCTTAAAAGTGGTCTTCCGGATTTCCACCCGAAAAATGCAGAGTGGAACGGTGGACAGAATCCCCGAAAGGTCATCAAGCGCAAGTGTGAACCCAGCTTTACGTTATCAATTCTGCTAATTTTCTTCACAGACATATGCAATGATGTGAGGTCCATGTGATTTGACTTCCATCAGCCAGTCACCTCCATATGATGTGACATCAGCACAGATACATTATCACTGTGTTGGGTCTCTATTGCCATCACGTCATGACATACAGTAAACAATAGGGACGGGGAGTGGCAGGGATTGGCAGCGTGAGAACCGCTTACAATGAATAGGATAAGCATTGTACACTTTCTTAAATTTTTTGGAGTATTAAAGTCATATCATGCAATAGTTCTTTACACTTAAAGTATTTTTTTCAGAAAACCTTTCTATTTTATAGATATAGGTGTGTGGGATATTATTATTTAAAATTAAAAATTTGCACATATAATTATATAAGGTTACCCAGTTGAACCAAATATGTATGTGGATATTACCCAAACGTTTAACTCCTTAAAGGGTTTACCCACTTTCTGATATTGTTGGCCCAGCCCTATGATAGGCCATCAGTTTTAGACATGGGAGGAAACAACAGTGACCCCTGCAGATCAGCTGCTCTGGGACCGTGCAGACTCCAGTAACGTATACATGCCGAGAGCCACGCTGGTCCCTTGCTGTACAAAATGTAGTAGTGCTTTAGGTACTGCTGCACTGTCCCATAGATTTCAATAGGTACCTAAATCTCCACTACATATTTTACTGCAAGTGAGCAGCATGGCTGGTGCCATGTAAACAGTACCGGGAGCTGTGATGTACCAAAGCAGATGGCGAGGTCCCTGGTGTCGGACCATCTAATACAATATATACCTGCTGACATTTTGTCCATAGAGACATCACATCCATCTGTACACAGTATTTCCCAGAAGCAGCACTAAATCTGTCCATGAGTTGTGCCTGCTATACAGTATATAGTAGGTATATTTGTGGGCAGGTGTGGCATTGTTTCTGCTGTATCTGTGAATAAAATTTCAATATTTTTTACCATTTTGGTGGTGCCACCTGTTCTATGCGTGTTTCCGTTTTCTTTTTTGACCTTTAACTGTTTCTGTTCATAACAATGTACCTCAGATATGAACCCATTTATTAAGACTGATGTATCATATGGCAGTTGTAAGAAAGGCCCCGACTGGTGCAGAGAAGGCTCCGGCCTCCTCATAAGTCACCCATACGGCCCAGTACCAGAATGGAACCTGGTGTAGATTTACATTATAACTCGCATGAGAAAACTGGTGTGAGTTGTAATGAATATATTGGGCTGAGACATTCCTGCTCCATTCCGGCCACATTCACACAATGTGGTGTGCAAGGCATAGAACATGGATTGAGGTGTTTGTGTGGCCTTGCGATATAGGTACACCACAATGTCATACCACGTAGCGAGCCACTGCCGAAAAATGCTGCAGAAAAGACTGCAGTGCTTTTCACAAAGTCCGCAAAGATTTCCTCTGTGGACTTTCTGCTCCTATTATACCGATGAGGAAAACACCAGCGTTTCCATAGATATAACTGACATGCTGCAATTTACAATAATGCAACAGTTTTTCAAATCGCAGCATTTCCGCTGCAGATTTTTTTCTGCAATGTGTGAATAAGGGCTAGTTCACACGGGGCCAAAGGGGCGGATTTTGACAGCGGAATCCATGTCACAATTCGCCCCTTTACAATGGAGGTCTATGGAGACCACTAGCGTTCTTTTTTCCGCTATTGGCAACTGCCGATAGCGGAAAAAAAGAAGCGAGCTGCCCTTTCTTCAGGCGGATTCCGTGGCTCGCTGAGCCGCGGCTTCCACCTGGCAGCCACAACCTCCGGCGTCGGCCCATTCATTTGAGCCGACTCCAGAGTGGGGGAAGCTGCAACATCGTGGCAGGCCGGTTTTGACCATATTTTGACTTGGCTCCCCGAGTCAAAATATGGTCAAAATCCGCCCCACCGTATGAACGAGCCCTTAGATTATCCAGAATCCCATCCATTTTGCAGGTACTATAAAACGCTGCATTTACGTTATGCATACTGGGGGTTTTTCAGGTCCAAGAATCCTTAAAGTTACCTCGCATTATTGAAGAACCTTCCAAAATTCCACAAAGAAGGAGAAGACGTCAAGCTACTGACCCACCAAAGGAACTCTTGGTCATACCATTGCTTGTCCATTTTGAGAACCAGAGGGTAAACCAGGAGGATCAGACAGGCAAAGACGACAAGTACAGGAATGGAATGTCTGATTCTAATAATGAAGGTATAGCATGTTCTTATCTAGTGTTGCACAAGGGTGTAATGTACAGTACTGTGCAAAAGTTTTAGGCAAATGCTTTAACAAAGAAATGTTTTCATTTTTTTTTTTTTTATATGAACTAACAAAATTAGATGATTGAACAAAAAAGAGATATGCACACTACTGTATTAAGCTAAGTTCATATCTGCTTTGTGGCCTCCATTGTGGATTCTGTCATGCATGGAGTGCTGTTCTCCCATGATAAATACAGACAACTTTGCGGGATCCTACGGACTCCATTGTAAGTGAGATGAGTCAGCTGTCAGCCAGGGGTAACCGCCATATATTGGATCGAGCAATGCATTGTGGTTTTACATTATACATGGATGCAAGAGTGAACAGAGCCTTAAGCTACTTTTGTGTTGTGTCAGCGGATGCTTTCTAGTGCCATAATACTCCTCCTTACATGACATGGTATATATCTTGCTTAGCTAAACATGTGTAACCAGATAATACTAGGACACAAGTTTGTACTCTTCATCGGTCACCCGTGAAGTTTATCTTAGGAAGTTCTTGTGGGTTGCTGGTTTTCTTCCTGTCCTTCTACCACCTGATCCTTTGACCTTTTTTCTTTCCTATCTTCTTATGCCACTTCCTACGTCCACTGCCCCTACACTGACCTACATTCTTAATCTATCTCTGTCACTTCTTATCTTCCCTTCTGCAAGCATTTCCTCCCCCTACTTTTGGCTAAAACAAACATGCAAAAAAATCAATGAAAACTGTTCATTGGGGTTTTGTGAGCTGGTACTATTGATGGGTTACAATAGATCATCAATAATATATTGGTGGGAGTCAAACTTCCAGTACCCCTGCTGATCAGCTGATTGATGAATACTATGTTCTCTTTGTCATCGCTGTGACATCATGTCCATCAGTCACATGGTTTTTCTGCAGCCAGCTATCTCTGACAGACCCATAGAGAATGAATCAGAAGCTGCACTATGTCTCCTTAAGTATAAAATATGAAAATCTATTCTCCAGGATGTAATTAAGAGAACAGTGCCTCTGTATGCTGCCCTCTAGCGGAGCAGGAATGACTTGTAAGTCTCCGTACGCCTATGTAGGCACACACTCTCCCTAATGCGTATGATTATCCCCTGACCCTGGTCTATAGTCTCTCACTCTGCCAAATCAGTATCCCTGCGCTATGCTGAGGATGGCCCAATAGACCGAAACAGCGCTGTCCATAGCTGGGAATCTATTCCTTTTGGAATAGAAATACTAATTTGGCAATTAAATCCACATCATGATAGTAGGCTTATTAACTGAGTCATTCATGATGTTAAGGAGGCTGCCCTCTAGAGGGCGGCATACAGAGGCACTGTTCTCTTAATTACATCCTGGAGAATAGATTTGCATATTTTTTACCCAGAATCCCTAGCGGAGCAGGAATGACTTGTAAGTCTCCGTACTGCCTATGTAGGCACACACCCTCCCTAATGTGTAAGATTATCCCCTGGTCCTTAAGTATAAGGAAAACTTGTATGTACCAATAACCAGGGGCGGATCCAGGGCCGCGCGAGCTGGGCAACCGCCCGGGGCACCGCGGGCCGGACCTAACAGAATGGTCCCGGTCGGCATGTCCCGATTTCAACTCATCGGCGTCCTATGGACGCCGATGAGCTGAAAACATAGGCGTTTAAAGCAGGAGCTGTCACGGCTCAGCTCCTGCTTTAACGCTGAGCTCCGGCATTTGTAGCCGCGATGTGATGACGTCATCACATCGCGGCTACAATATGTGTCTGAGAGCGAGATCTGCGGGGGAACGAGGGAAAGTGTGTGTGTGTGTGTGTGTGAGAGAACAGTATGACGCTGGGGAAGATGAACAGAGGGAGAACGGCATGACACTGGGGCAGATGAAGGGGGGAGAACGGCATGACACTGGGGCAGATGGAGGGGGGAGAACGGCATGACACTGGGGCAGATGGAGGGGGGAGAACGGCATGACACTGGGGCAAATGAAGGGGGAGAGAACGGCATGACACTGGGGCAGATGAAGGGGGGAGAACGGCATGACACTGGGGAAGATGAAGGGGGGAGAACGGCATGACACTGAGGAAGATGGAGGGGGGAGAACAGCATGACACTGGGGCAGATGAAGGGGGGGAGAACGGCATGACACTGGGGCAGAGACGGGGGGGACATGAAACTGTGGGAAGATAAAGGGGGAGAATGGCATGAAACTGGGGACAGAGATGGGGGGGGGGGACATGAAACTAGGGGTAGATGAAGGGTGTATATGAAAATGGGGGAGAGATGGAGGGGGGACATATAATTTACAGGTGACTGTAGGAGGATTATACTGTGTGGAATCACATGAAAAATGAATGAGAATGGGTGGAGTCAACATAAAAGTGGGCGGCGCCGCACATTTTATTCCCTCTTTCTAGTCTTCAACAGTTGGGAAAGTACAGGTTAGAAGTGCGAGACCCCCCAATAAGTAGGGCCCCGCCAAAGTCAATTGCCCAGGGCCCCGCAAACCCTGGATCCGCCACTGCCAATAACCTTACACCCTCCCACCTAAAATTGTATTCCTATGTGTCCCTCTGTACATAAATATGCATCCTCCAGAAATTGTCTTTAAATTTACCTGAAGAAGAAGCCGAGAGCTCCGAAAGCTTGTAATCTGTCATCATTATTAGTTAGCCATTAAAAAAGGTATCAACTACTGAAGACTCTCAAGGTTTTTGTTTTTTTTATATGTCTCCTTAGGGAGACATTGCGTTTACTGGCCACCTTATTGTGTGTACAGTCTAACAGACCATGCATGCTCTAACTAGAAATTCTGGGAAAAGAATATGCAAATAAGTTCTCCTTGCTGGAAAATAGAAAACCCGCTTTAGGCCAACGCCACACATGACGTAAATGCCCCGGTTTGCCTGCTGCAGAAACGCAGTGGAAAAAAAAGACATCATTTTACAGTCTAGCGAATCCCATTCCCACAGTATGGTAAAATATGCACAGTGGATATGCTGCAATTTCCAAAACCATCGTGGTTTTGAAAATTGCACCATGTCATTTATACCTACAGAAATGCCAGCAGTTTCCCTATAGGAACAATTGAAGCAGAAAGTCCACAGAGGAAACCTCTGCAGACTTTGAGAAGCCCTATGGGGAAAAAAAAGCAATGCACTGCTGCCATAGTGTCTCGCACAGCACTTTTTTTGCTGCAGGACGCTACGTGGAGCCTTAGCCTTGAAGCCACCTTCTGGAAGGTAACTCCCTATAGGTTAATGCTTGGTTTTCTTCCTTTTGGAAGAGATGTTCAGGTTTAGTTTTATTTCTAGGCAGTTTCATAGAAAACCAGGCACTGATCTATAGGGAGCTAACTTAGAAAAGGTGGCACTAGAGTGAGTTTTCAAGTTTTTCAATCGAGGTGAAGTTGTTTCTAGAAGATGAATGGGCAGCATCCATGCTCAAATTGCTGGTCCATTCCCATGGAGTCATATTTAGTGGAGTGTTCCCTACAATCAGCCGCCAACAACCAGCAAGTCATTCCCTATCCTGTGTATATGTGATAACGTGAAATAACTGGAATACCCCTTTAAGTGAGAGTAATAGCTCTGGTCCAGACTTTTCACTGGAAAAAGAATGTAAAAGGCATACTGATATACTGACGCCACCAAGATGCGGTATTGACATATCCCACTGGTCTACATGATGCTCTAGGACGGTGCTCATTCAAACTGGAGAGACTACAGTTTACATTGACTTTTTGCCAGGGGCAGATTTCTATAGAGAAAAACCACTGGGATTGCTGAAGAAGGAAAGCAGCAGCGGAGATCATATCATATCTAATCATTATGTATTTATTGTGCTTACTTATATAGCGCCATGATATTCTGCAGCAGTTTACAGACATTGTCAGTCACTGTCCCATATAGGACTCACAATCTAAATTCCCTATCAGTATGTCTTTGGAGTGTGAGAGTAAACCGGAGTACCCGGAGGAAACCCAATGGGGAGACATACAAACTCCTTGCAGATGTTGTCCCATTAGTTCCTCAGCCGTTCTCCTTCTTAGATACAGAGTTGTTTTGTTTTGTTGTAAATTTGTAGAATTTTGTTTTCGAGCTGATCTTACTTGAGAAATATGTAGTAGTTGTCCTGCATTCTGGATGTGCTGTTTGTGTTCAGGACAGAATAAGCCATATGTTCATATTGTTTAAGCGTCTTACTCATCCAGCTGCAGGATGGAAACGCTGCTTAACCTCAAACATTTTTTGTGGCCGGCAGAATCTCCAGTGATGAGTCGCTCTGTCAGTCCTCAAAGCTTTGCGTTTTACTTCTTACATTCCAGGACATTCATTTCTATTGATTATTAGCCAAGCAGACAACCATTAGAAGCCTGTGTGTTCTTAACCTTGTTTCTCACATAGTATAAATGAGCACAACTGTTCAGATTTTTGTACCGATGCCAATGGTCCACTAACGTAATGCTATCCGTATAGAAAACAATAGGCCTCTGAAGATGACACAGGAAGATGAATTCCTGTTGTATTTGTAGTGTATAGTAGCCCTAAATAAACATATACACAAAGTATTCCTCTTGGCTTTGATCCAAGGTGGGCAAACATTTTGGGAGGCTTAAGATCCTCTTGAATGGGTTCATTCTATATGGTAGCTATGCTTAGACTACTTGCTTAAGATTCAGGTGTGCGATCCACTTGTGCTCCATTGTCTTCTTTTGATTCCATTACTGTGAAAATATTCAATAACTGTTTGTGCTTTTAGAACCTGCTGGTGGTAGATCAAAGAGTGACAATGGCTTTAATGTGGAGCAAATGGACCCCCTACTCACTAGTGAAGTCTCCGCAGCAGCCGCAGAGAACAGATGCAAAACCATTCAGATGGATATTGAGTGGAATTTGGATCCAAACCCAGGTAAATCCATACTTGAATGCACATGATTATAGAATAGACACGTACAAAAGAAAACAATTAGTTTTTTGGGTGCTACATATATTACTACTTGTCATTGCATTCTAAAGGACCTCATATTTATAAGAGAAGTTCAGCCAAACTCACCCAGCCAAACGATCTTGTTTGCATGTTTGTCTCCCAATATTCTCAAAAGATCTTGGAGAATAAAAGAACTTGCCCAATCATTTGTTACCCTCCTAGATAAGCAGCTGCAAGAGGTGTCTGGCAATGCCTAACTCTCCTCTATCCTTTAAGAACACAGACCAATCTGAGTTGGTAGGTGTATGGCGAGTTGAGAGGATTGAATGTTCAGCCAACAACTCTAGAATGTGTATGGGCACTTTTAAATGGATTATCTAAGACTACATATTGATGGCCTATTCTTGGGATAGGTCATAAATATCAGATCAGTAGGGGCCCAACACACCCATGATCAGCTGTTCTCAGTACACTGTATGGAGCCAAAAATAGATGGCTCTATGCATTGGATAGTGGCCGTGCTATCCTATAGCAGTTCAGTTCCCATTCACTGAGACCAATCCCATCACCATGGGCTTTGGGTGTCAAACCCCTACCAATCTGATATTAATCACCTATCCTAAGGATACTTCATCAATATCTAGGCTAGATAAACCCTTAAAGGGGTTTTCCGGGCATAAAATCTTTTTTTTTTTTTTTTTTTTTTTAGTCTGTTAGTGCTATTAATGGGTTAATAATTAAACCCATATACCTTTAGCAGTGTTTTGAGAGATTTGTGTGTGTCTATCGAAGCTCCTGGCATTCTCTGCATTTGTTTAGAAGGTGTAACTTCCTGCTGTGCAGCTTCCTGTGTACCTTCTACACTAGCTCCCTCTCACTCAGCTCCCCCCCTCTCACTCCGTTACACCCTCTCCCTTTCTCCCTAGCTAAGCTATCCCGTCCACAACTAGTATCTGCCCCCGTCTCCCTAGCTGAGCTATCCTGTCTACTGGAGTACTGTACTGTCTATCAGTCCTATAAAAGAGAATGAAGCAGTGGTTATAACATACATCCAAAAACAACTTCTCATAAATGAATAGTACAGGTGAAGAAATTTTAGAATATATCCTATTAACTGGTTGCTGACCGTTAAGTATATACATCTGGGAGGTGGCTAATAATCTCTGCAAGGGCATACCTGTATGTCCTGCAGATTTAAGCAGCTGCTCATCCCCGAGAGAAGGCAGAGATGGTTTATTACGTTCCTGCCTTCCTGATCTCTGTATACAAATCACTCAGAGGTCTGTGTGTAATGCTATAGAAGCCACCATGATGTGGTTTCCCCCAACCCAGCAGTCTTGTAATCCACCAAGTCCCAGGAACTGTAGGAACAACTCTGCAATATCGGTTAGCCTGTCAGTCCCAGACATGTTTCTCCTGATTTTTTATTTACATTTTCCTGGAAATTAAAAAAAAAAAAAAAAACTATGCAGAAATAAAAATGAAGCCCTAAAGACGAAAAAAAAAAGGATGCGAAAATTACTTAAATAACCTGAATGAAAAAAATGTTATAGCCCTAAGTCCAAGAAGAATAACATGAATGTTGTTCAGTCATGAAAGGGTTAAATAAGTATGTCTCCTTCTCCACTTATCGGGCTAAGTTACTTTTTATGTAGAAGTCTATGAAGAAGTGGAGGGGTGAGCAAGAAGATACATAATAGAAAACACACACAAATAACTGCAGCTGTTACACTACACTACTCTACACTACACTATACTGTGAGTGAGGGAACGCTTTGAACAAATCTTTATCTTCAAGATAAAGTTCTAGCACTGCACAGAAGAAGACACACAAACACATAAGACGTTGGATTTGGCCAACTTTTCTCATATGTATGGGAGTCTAAAAGTGTACCTCAAGTTATAAATAACTTTTCAGAAATGAATAGTACATTTGAAGAAACTTTGTATTATATCTTACTAGCTGGTATCCGCGACTTCGTCTGCGGTGATTGTAGAAGTGGGTAAATACAGGCGTGGGAAAGGTTTTAGTACTGTGTATAAGGTATGGGATATGAAATGTAACTGTGTATCTTGTTTTGGCTGTAATTCTGAGAATACGTGAGACTTTTGTGTTGAACGTAATTTGTAGTTCAGCTGCTATACGGTGTTGGTATAAACTGTACATAGTGTCTTTGGGATAGAGGTATTTCAGGTTAATATACTTCGATATACGACGTTGTATGATTTGTTATTTTGCGCCAGTACATGTAAGTTTTGGGCACAGGATACTCTTGAGCAAGCCACATAAAGTCTGGCCCTGTGCATGACAGTTTAGTAACTCCATGTGCCTCTTATTAATAGCAATTAACCCCATAATGTCCCTCACATTAACCCCTGTGTAAGAGTTACTGATAGAGATGAGCGAGTACTGTTCGGATCAGCCGATCCGAACAGCACGCTCGCATAGAAATGAATGGACGTAGCCGGCACGCGGGGGGTTAAGCGGCCGGCTACGTCCAAGCAGAAGTACCAGGTGCATCCATTCATTTCTATAGAGCGTGCTGTTCGGATCGGCTGATCCGAACAGTACTCGCTCATCTCTAGTTACTGATATGTGAGAGACTTGGAGGTAATAATTAAGTATCTTCATTATTGAGGTCTTTTATTAGTCCCTCCATATGTCTCACATATTAGTAACCTTTATATGGGGCACACAGGGGTTAATATGAGGGACATGATGGGGTTTATTCCTATTAATGTGAGGCACACAGGGGTTAATATGAGGGACATGATGGGGTTTATTCCTATTAATGTGAGGCACATGGAGTTACTAACACTAAACTAATAACCCCAAATGCCTGACATTAATGAGAATAGGAACTAAAGGAAGGTAGCTGTGTGTTTCTTACTTTCAGTTTGCTAGCAGCTTCCTGTCCTCCTCGGGGAACGTTTGCAGGGTGCAGATGGCAGGAGCTATCACTATAGCAGGCAGGCAGAGACTTGAGCGATTAAGCTCCACCCCCTGGGTTTCCTGCACCCCTCTCAAAGGGGAGTGTCCTTATGCCTCAGCTCTAGCAGAGCATGGACTTCATTTAACTCTTGCAGGTCCTGTGCTGCTGGTGTGCCAGTGAAATATGGCAGGAGTGCCACTCTTGGCACGTGTGCCAGGGGTTGCTGACCTCTGCTGTAGGGGGTAATATGAATTTTGTGGCTTGCTATGGTCCAAAGTGTGTGAGATTGCAGAGATAGTGATGTGAGTTTGGGTTTTGTGGGGGTCCTGGGAAAAACGTATGTGCGCTATTGTGACGAAAAGTAGTCTATTGCACAATCGAGTGTAGTGACTATGTTTGTAGAAAATTTCAGCCAAATCGGTGAAGCGGTTTTTGCGTGATTGACCGCCAAACATCCGAACATCCAAAGTCACAAACCCACAAACTCACAAACATTTCACATTTATAATATTAATAGGATAGGATTACAGAAATCTGTTTCCTTCACAACTTATTAAGCTGCTCTCCTCCTCCTTACTTTCAATCAGACTGTTTGTATCTATAGGTTTCTGTCTTGGTATTCAGCCTCACACACGTGTGACTCTATGGAGAGATGAGTGGGAGGAGGAGGCTGCTGGTTATTTATTGCCTTATTCTGTGCAGTCTGGAGGATATAGCAGTGTCAAAATAGTTATCCCTGAGTGTAGCAGCGGCAATTATTTGAGTGTCTTTTCCAGCAGCAGCATCCTCCCCCTCCCTTCTCCATAGAATTGCGCATAGAAAGTAACTCATCCTGAAAAGTGGAGAAGGAAACATATTTATTTAATAAGATATATTACAAAGTTCCATATAGTCACCTATACTATTCATTTATGCAAAGGTTTGTTGTTTTCTTTTATAACTGCTGTCATTTTGAGGCGAAACAATAACTCAGCTGTAAAGGAATGGGCCATACAATCTCACAGAGCAGAAACACATAAAATACATCTGTGCTCAGTGGCAGTACTTACTACTGGTTTCCAAACTTTCTGGAAGGAACATCACAAGAACTGAATGTGGGAAACTTCATGGATATGGTTTCTATAACTGAGCAACACAAACAAGACTGAGATCAACATGTGCAATGAAAGCATCAGCTGAAGTGGTGTGAGGCATACTGGCATTGGACTCTCATGTAGTGAAACACATTTTATGGAGCGACATCTCACAGTCCTATGGATAAAACTGGGTTATACTTAATGCAGAAGTACCAATATTCCCCATATGCAAAAATTGCCTAAAAGTTTATAGTACTAGAATTATATCACAACAATTTAAAGCATACCTAACCTTTAACCAGATTTTGAATAAATCGTCTATCTCTACCTATATGTTCATTATATGACTAGTATTCTGCATTATTTAGCATTGTGCAGGCTCCACCTCTAGTTGTATTTCTCTCTGAATTGGTGGATGGAGACTAGCTGCCCTGCACTGCACACATAAGTAGTAGAATATTTGCTCCATAACAGTCTCTCTCTCACTCATTCACAAACTGAGAACAGTCCCAGAACCATCCACGATATATACAAGGAAGTACTGAATTGTACTTTAGTGAATAAAGTACAGTGGTTGTGATAGAAAGTTCCTATTTAGCTGCAGCATCACACTAAACATGTGATTCTGCTGCTGTCTCTCTAGCTGTATTTCCATAGACTGCTGTAGATATGAATATATATATATATATATATATATATATATATATACACACATGAGTTATGGGATCTGCAGTGCATATCAGAACAGATATAGTAGGATTTTCAGAATGCAAATCAGTTTAGCAGAGAAGAAATAAAACAGCTGGTCAGTAATAGACCCAATCACCTTCGCGGACCACGTGATGGTCCATGCTGTGCTTGCGTCCCCTGCTGTGAGACCTCGGTCCTGGCAGTGGTGCCTCAATGAGTCGCCCCTACAGGATATTCCATGCTGTCTCGTCCGCTTTCGATCTCTACTTTTGGGAGAATGACACGACCGATGTCTCTCCTGTTACACCCTAGAGCCCCTGCTGAGGAAAATCAGGGCCAACTCTGCTATAGTGGGCCGCGAGATGGAGAATCGTCACCTCAAGATAGCAGCTTACGCGGACGATCTGTTGTTTTTTCTTCGCGAACCTGTCTCTTCTCTCTCCCCCCCCCCCCCCCCTCCGGACCACAGACCCTCCATTCTGATTAAATGGGAAACTGATCTCAACTTGCCCTTGTCTGACGCTGATTGTGCTAGGATGGTATCATGTCCCATCTCAGTTGAACAGGTTTTTCCCATCCTCCTCTCCACTCTGTTGGCACTGTGGCTCGGAGGCGGGGACGTTTCTGCATGTGTTCTGGAACTGTTCGGCGCTGAGAGACTTTTGGGACGGTGTCCACCGCCTAATCTCCCAATTATTCCAAACTACCCTTCCCAATACGCCGGCCTTCTTCTTGCTTCACCTCTCAGACATCTCCCTCTGTGCCTACCGTAAATCGAGGATGAGGCACATGATTAATGTAGCTAGAGCTTGCATACCGACTCTTTGGAAGTCCCCCAATCCACCCTCTCTTCGCCACTGGCTCCGCAAGGTGGAGGATATCCAATCCATGGAGGACCTCATGGCGTCTCTCCGGGACACTCATGGGGCTTTCATGAGGGCCTGGACTCCTTGGATCCTCTTCCAGGGGTCCCAGCTGTACAGAGACATTATGGGCTGAGGATATGCCTTGGCTCGGGGTCTGTTCGTGGTCTGGACCTGGGGATCCCCCCCACCACTCGTTGCCTCCCTCCTCTCTTCCCTCCTTCTTTTTCTCTTTTCCCGCTCTCTCCCATCCCTTTCTTTCCCCCCTCTCCCTTTCCTGTTCTGGTCAGTGATGGAGCCTGTCCCGGCTTGTCTGTTCGCGGGAGGCCGCGTTTCCATATTGTATGTTTCGCTTTGTTATGTACTTGGCCCTTTGTTGTTATTTTGGGCCCTCCTGGTTTTGATACCCAATTGAGTGTTGTTATGCTCTGTTCCTCCTTATGTTTATTTTGTATTTATAAATAAAGAACTTATATTTAAAAAAAAAAAAAAAAAAAAGAGCTGGAAAATGGCCAGATAAGAGGAGAAAGAAGCATTTTTCTCTAATATTGCAAAGTTTCTTATCTCTTGTATTATTCATTTATGCAAAGTTTGTTGAAAAGCTAGGGACCATTATCACACCCTTATTACAGATGATGTTCCTATTTTACTTACTGTCTATGAATGTACATTTGGTTGATAACCCTGTTCGGATGGTCTCATACCATATCATGTAATCAAATTATCTTCCAACATTACCGCCCTATAGTTGATTTGCCTCGTATGAGCAGCTTGCTGTGTATACCATACCATCAAGTTTCTACTTTGTAGATGCCACAATACAATAAATCTACTATTGTTAGGAATATATAGTAATATTGTATTGCATATCAAATGTGTATGTGCACTTAGACCTAACGTTTACCCCTAAATCTATGGAATTTCATATACATTTCCCTTATTTTCTTACTCCCCCAAAGCTTCCTGTGAAATCTGTTACTGGGACTGAATATAGAGCAGTGTATGAGTCATATATACACACATACTTCACTGGTAATTCCAGTACAGGCCTTGGCACTGGATCAGGAAGCAAACGTGACTAAACTAAACTCATTTAAAACCTTTGTTTTAGAAAGAATTTGGCAGAGATAAGTTATCCCTGTAGGATTCATGTGTTGGAGTATTCTCAGATAACTCAGCCCTTTAGGACTCTTGTGTTGGAGTATTCTCAAAGAGCGCTAAGTGAAGATCCATGAAGTGTACGAACATGTATGATCTCAGTATAAGAGGAGATGGCCCATTCATCTCTGGAGCTTGTTTAGTCCCACCCATGATCAATTATAAAGTATTATGTTAAATAAGAGGGATTAGTTGTATTTCAGTTCTGGTAACATTTTTTGGGTTGTTTCAGATAAGATATTTATGAATGTCTTTTTTTATATGTCCATTAGCATAACAGAGGCACTGTCTCCCTGTTTACATCTTGGGAGACAGATTTGCATATTCTTCCCATGTTCCCTTGCAGTGGAGCAACTATGGCTGTATAAGTCTCCACACACCTGAAAAGGTGGTCTCTCCCTAAGGATAGACGTTATCCCCAAAATCTGGTCTCTCAGCCTCTCACTTCTACCAAATCAGTTCTCTCTAGGCTGCGCTGATGAAGTCCAACCAGACAGAAACGGTGCCGTCCGTAGCTGAGAAATTGATTTGGTTATAACCCCGCATTATGCAGTGAAGACTTCTGGGAAAGTCGGGCATGATGTTCAGGATGCTTCCCATAGAGGGCAGCATAACAGAGGCACTGTCTCCCTGTTTACATCTTGGGAGACAGATTTGCCTATTCTTCCCACATTAACAACTATTAAACCTAAAAAAAAACTGATTCTGAAAAAAAAAAAAAAATATCTCGTAGAAAACAAGAGACTTTCACTTTTTTATATATCAGCTGGTATGTTGGATTTTACTAATCTTGTATTCTAAGGTTGGTATAAATTACGGCATCGCCCGGACTGTATCAAGTGACCACAACCATGACACCTTTATCTCACCTGCTGTACACACATGGATACAATAATGGCAACCCCTATACATATCTAGGAAGAGCAGTACAGATTGGGAAACCCCAAACACACAGCGCACCACAAATCACAGTAAACCAGACACTGGGGTCTCTTACCAGCAGATGATTCGGGTCGCGGTGCAGGTCCAAGGATCCAGAAGGCAGTGGCAGGTGGTGATCAACAGGTAGCAGCAGAGAGTAAAAGCGTAGTCGTACAGTCCAGGTCATCAACAAGAGGGCAGCGCAGTACAGTGAGAAATCCAAAGGAAAGGTCAGGCAGGCCAAGTCAGTAACAGGATGGGTAGAGCAGTTCAAAAACGGTGTTCAGGAAGCAAAGGTCTAAAGCCAAGCCAGGGTCATAAGTAGGGGCAGGCACAGTACACAAATCACGTGGCAGAAGGCAGGGTCAGAGGTGAAAGCAAGGGGTTAGAACACAGGCAATCAGGAGAATGCTATCAGGAATATGGAGGAAACACTGAATAGCCAGTGGAGGTCCAGAGGCATCCTTAAAGGGGTATTCCCACGTCGCATACTCACCAGTCTTCACTGCTGTAAAATATTCTTTCTTCCTGGTTTCTTGCGTCATTTGGTGGGCGGGGTTACACATGGAACTTGCCGTTTAGCTCCACACCAAATTATGGTGTAGCTCCGCCCACTGCATAGTGTGATCCTATGGGGCGGCTGAAGGGCCTGTGATGTCATCAAAGGTCCTCAAAGAACACTATATGCACAATATTGGACTATGAAGTACAGGCAGGAGCAACTCCATTCTGTGTTACATACAGAGACTGCCTGTCTCTGCCATAATGAACACAATTGAATTAGCTAGCCTGATAACTGGGAGAACAGAAGACTAGTTCAGAAATGAAAGCAGCTCCTCTCCCCTATCTGATAGCAGGATCTAGGTCACGTGGTGTAGACACAGGAATAGCTAGATACACAGGCTCGCTCCCTGCACTTAGCCCCTCCTCCCTCCCCTCTGAGAGCAGCAGATACATCACTTGACTTTTGAGCAGATAAGTCAAGGGCTGTGTCAATAATGAATTGAATAAAGTAAGATCGTGGACAAATAAAGCAGTTTTGCTGAAGCAGTGTATTTAGGAAAAGTCTTACATCCACATTGACAAGCAGTATAGTTAGGATCCTTGTGATGGGACAATCCCTTTAAATAGGTTCCAGCCCGCCACTAGTCCGAAAACTGTAAGTCCCCTGTCCGGCTTAGTAGGAGACTGGCAACCCCCGTACATCACTGCGGAGGTTCCGGCCTGCGTCCCAAGACTCATAAGCAGGGGACTCTGAAACTCAGGAAGGAGAGGGCCGGCAGCCTCCGCACATCTCTGTTGAGGCTCTGGCCCTACTCCTAACATTTTCACTTTTTAGAAAATCATTGTGATATGAATTCTAAGCCCAATAAGCCATTCAGTTATGTGTCAGCGCTACCAATCTGAATCTTTTCAGCCAATAAAATGTTGCCTTTTAATTCTGAACTGTTGGCACAAATACTACATATATATATTTTACATTTCTTCCCACTCTATACATTACATAATACATTCTCCTTAAATTAAAACTTAGACTTTGGCATTAGTTTCTTCAAAGAAGTCACAAATCATTTCTCTACTTATCTAATTATTTTTCCTTACTTAGGTGCGAGATCTTTGGGCAATGTTCGGTACTTTTTGCTCATTAAGACAAGCTTAAATATTCATTATGATAGAAAAGCTTCAGCCCTCTCAATAATTGGCAGAATTTCCATCCTCACCTATGAGCAACCCCTTTCCGACAGTTCTTACACGAAGTCTTTCTTAATTTATTACATGGCCGCAGAAATCGTTTTAACCAGTCATATTTTACCAGTCTTGACTACTAAAGTCCCAAACTGTTGCCCTACTATCTGCTCATTATACAGCCATGTATCCCATAGGAGGCAAACCGTGTCTGACGTTCCATTCATATGTTATTTTATTACTAACTTATTTCTATTGAATTAATGTTTTTTTCTGGTTTTAGGATTAATTCACTTGTATCAAATCTCTTTTATTTTACTTGCAATCGTTACATCTAATGTCAAGGTAGAACTTTTAGAAATTGTATATAAGTGTATGCTGTTCAGGCCTTAAAAACATCTTTATTGAGTTAGTGCATTGGCAAAACAGCCGGTCTTGCTTTGATGTGGTGAGCGCACTCTCACGCGTTAGTTGTGTAAAGCCTGTTGGAAAGCACATTAGTAATGCACCACCTTACTGTCATGTGTTTTATATACTCTTAGCATGTTAAAAAGTTCACTTAAAGTCCTTATTTAATACATAACAAGAACAGGGAACGTGCACCCACAACACATATTGGGTGAATTTCAAGGGGCTTTTCCCACTGTACACATTTATGGCATATGTTCTGGGACCCCTACTTATTTGAAGAACACAAGCTCTGAAGCTGAGACAGCCACTGGCTTGCTTAGCTGTCTCTGTAACTCTACGCTTTCTCCGCTGCGTTCACAATTCCCTTAGAAGTGAATGGAGAAAGTTATAACTCTTTATTCATTCTCTGCCTGGGTGTTGAGACCGGCTATCCAGGCAGAACTTAGTTTGGACGCTGATTCCAATATTTTTTAGTTGCCATCATATTCCGCAGCACTTTACAGACACACACACACACACACACACACACACATATATACACACATATATAATAATTAGAGATGAGCGAGTAGTGTTCGATCGAGTAGGTGTTCGATCGAATACTACGGTATTCGAAATACTCGTACTCGATCGAACACTACTAGCTGTTCGAAGTTTAAGGTTCGATGCAGAACCAACGTTGATTGGCAGAATGCTATACAATCTGCCAATCAACGCTGGTTCTTCTCTTACGTTTAGAAGTCTTCTCCGTGCAGCGTCCCCGCGGTGTCTTCCGGCTGGAATTCACTCTGCCTAGGCATCCGTCCTAGGAAGAGCCGACTGCGCATGCGCAGTAGGCTCTGCCTAGGTCCCAATGCCTAGGCAGAGTGAATTGCAGCCAGAAGACGTCGCGGGGGCGCTGCGGGAGAAGACTTCAAGGGGAATCCAGCCCGACCGTCACTCGTGGACTTGGTAAGTATAATTTTATTGAATTTTGCATACCCCTGAAACGAGCATTTCCCCCCATAGACTATAATGGGGTTCAAAATCCGTTCGAACAGCCGAACAGTTTGCGGCTGTTCGAATCGGATTTCGAACCTCGGACATTTTAGTGTTCACTCATCTCTAATAATAATCTATGTCAGTTTGCATGCACAGCAATGCTTTAACCATTCACATCACATTTAACGGATGCAAAAAATGGACACAAATTGATCAGTATTAAAAAAATAAATAAATAAATAAATTACCCATTTCTGTCTGTTTTTTTTAAGGATAACATAATATACCATACTTTTGTGTCCGGCCCCAAAAATGAAAAGAAATGGATCCAATTATTTTATTTTTTTTTAAAACAAATGGCCATACGTTTGCTTTCTGAATCTTTTTTTTTTTTGCATGTAAAAAACATGATCTGAATAGAGCCTTAGTTTCACAAAGCAGCTTGGATTTGGAATAGAATTTCAGATAAATACAATATGATCTCCACTGAGAGCGATAGAAAAAGCTGGAGTTGTATATAACACAGTATAACATAAGGCTTCATAAGAAACGAAGGAAATATGTCAAATGTAAGGGCCACGGTGCCAATAGTCATGCAGCTAATGTTGTTGTTTCTTCTTACAAGATGGTGATCTTTTAGCCCCAGAAGTTCCTCCACTAGGTTTACTACCTCCAATAAATGGCAAGAAAGGACCCGGGAACCAAAGCAGTATGGCAAATGTAAAAGCAACAAATGCCAGCAATAGTGCCAGTGCAATAAACGCTAAAGGTCTGCCCACTGGAATCATTAGAGGATCTCTACCTGAAGAACTCAAAGGTAAGAAGACTCTATAGAATCATCCAGAACAGAATGCATTTATACTATACATTGTGTTTTGAGCAGCCCCATGCAAGTGATCTATGGCACGCTATCCTTGGGAAAATGTAGAGTAGTACCTGTACATTCACTTGAATGGGAGCTGAACTGTAGTAGTGCCGGGCTCTATAAAGTGTACGGATCTGTCCACTCACTGTGCAGATATCAGCTCATTGGTGACATTTCAACAACTGACACCCCCACCTTAGCACAGGCCATCAATATCAAGTCTTACACAGGCTAGGACCCCACATTCCAGATTTTGGAGCAAAATCTGCAACAAAAAAAAGCAGCTTTAGCCTTAGGTCCTCTTTAAGGTTAAAGCCCCACATATCAGCTCTTCTTGTATGTCTAAGTAATTGTTTACATCTTTTCTCCTGTGTCATGTTGCTTCACTACTGGGGTATGTTCTCACTACCATTATTAATTCCAGAGTGATTTTAGAAAGTTTGCTTAATCTGCATGAAAAAGCGGTTACCTGAGGAATACCGCAGATCCCATCCCATAGATTATAATGAGTTCCATGTAATTTCCACTCGGTTTCCGCCCGCTTGCAGCACTTTTCTCTCCACATTTTTAATGCGGAGAGAGGAACGTAGTACGAGCGCTGGTTTGAACCCAGTGTTAGACAGCCTGAAAATGCACCAGATTTATTACAGTGACCAATACTGGATGATAAATCCGGGGTGTCATTACAATGTCTATGCTAAGTCTATACCAGCTTAGGCTTGCTTTGAGCCAGAATTTTCCAACATAATTTCCGTTCACTTTTGGGGTGTGTAAGCCATGACCCTTTAGCCCAAACTAGATGTGCCAAGTTGTTCCAAGATGTGCCATGTTTACACCAGTTTATAGTCTGAGCCGCTGTGTTGAGGTACAAAAAGGGACTAAAACATAATAAATGAAAGTGCAAGGCATATCCGCAAGTGGTTTTGTATCTGGAATAGTGTTGTTTCGACACACAAAGCCAAAATCCTGTATAGAGCTTACCCCTCGCTCACATCTGCATTTGGTAACCTGTATGGGGACCCCCCCGAACAGACTACCAAACGCATTTGCAAACGCTGTGCAGTAAAAGCACACAGACCCCATAGACTATAATGGGGTCCGTGCGCTTGCCGCCAGATCTCCGCACGAGTCACGCAGAGAGGAAAGTAGATCCTATTACAGTCTAAGGGGATCCATGTGCTTTCCCTGCACACAACTTGCAAATGCATTTGTTATTCCGTTCAGGGAGGGGTCCTCATGTGGACTCCCAGAACGGAATACCAACGCAGATGTGAACGAGGGGTAACCCTTCTTACAGATACAGCATTTCAGTAGCATTGAGTTGCTGCTTGATTATCAGAACATATGGAGTTAATTTTTTAATCCCTTAAATAACTGAGATTTTCCATCTCCTGCTACTAAGGATACTCTTTGTTGCCGAATTTATCTTCACCTGTGTTATTGATCTTTTGGGGCAGATAACTGGACTAATACCTGTGAACTTATGACTGATATATAAAAGGTAAAGAGTATTACCACCTAAAGAATCATTATCTGGCTAATGGAATAATATATAAGGTTATTGTGTTTTTTTGAGAAAACATCAGAGTGGTCACAAAAACCAAGTATTATGCTGGGTTCACACTAGCGTTTGGGTTTCCATTCTGAAACCCAATCTGCTTAAAAAGTGGTTACCCACAGAGCTCATAGATTATAATGCTGTCCGTGGGATTTTGGCCTAAACAAATGTGGACTTTTCTTTCTGCATTTGGAACGGGGAATGGAATCCCCGAACGTTCACAGAATGCAGATGTGGAGCCAGTCTTAGTCTTACCTTTATACCGTTTCCCCTGGTTTTGACTCTTAGAACTACTGTATATCAAAAATTGCCCACAGACATGGGAGGAATATGCAAATCTGTCTCCCAAGATGTAAATTGGGAGACAGTGCCTCTGTTATGCTGCCCTCTATAGGAAGCACCCTGAACATTATGCCGACTTTCCCAGAAGCCTTTACTGCATAATGTGGGATTTTTACCAGACAGTTTCTCAGCTACAGACGGCTGTTTCGGTCTGGTTGGACCTCATCAGCACAGTGGAGCGACTATGGCTGTATAAGTCTCCACACACCTAATAGGTGGTTTCTCCTTGAGGATGGACATTATCCCCATAATCTGGTCTCTCAGCCTCTCACTTCTACCAAGTCAGTTCTCTCTACTCTGCGCTGACGAGGTCCAACCAGACCGAAACAGCTGTCCATAGCTGAGAAACTGACTTGGTAAAAATCCCACATTATGCAGCAAAGGCTTCTAGGAAGTCGGGCATGATGTTCAGGGTGCTTCCCATAGAGAGCAGCATAACAGAGGCACGGTCTCCCTATTTACATCTTGGGAGACAGATTTGCATATTCCTCCCATGATCCCTTACAGTGGAGCAACTATGGCTGTATAAGTCTCCACACACCTGAGAAGGTGGTCTCTCCTTAAGGAGTAACACTAACCCCATAATCTGCCCACAGACAGTAAGTGAACACTTGCTGATACAGCAGAGATTTTTGACACCTGTTTTTGAATGACTTTTGGCTCATGGTTGGTCTGTAAAGGTTGCTCTTTGGATGACAAAGCCATATCTTAAAACAACAATTCTCCAATTGATCTGTCCCATTATCTATGGCCTAGCCTGAGATTCCATTGATGGGATGCAGACCTGTCACTCGGCATACATGACTTTTCAACTAAAGTCCAACAGGGTAGATCAATGTTTCGACAATCTTGCGTGTCAAACAAAAGACGATAATGTTTGACAGAAATTGGTCTAAATGATCTTTTTCCCCAAAATATATAGTGTATGGCCAGCTTCATCTGTACAACCAATAGATACTGTATATATAGAGACGTCTTTGACCATAATGAAACAATTCTTACAATATACACTGTCAGAGGGCTATTAACAAAGCAAAGGCCTAAAATAAAGATACCACTTGTAAAGTCAGTTCTCAGTTCTAATATTTCATCAGCCATTCAATCCATAAATTTCAGGTTGGAAATATCCAGCTCAGTAGATCAAATTTTTGTCACATACACTTGAAGAGGACCTTTCACCGCCTCCACCAATTTCAGCTCCTTGCATCTTTCAATAGGATTTACTCCACTGATTTCGGGGAGGTTGGAATTTTTCTCTTGCCTCTATTATTCCCAAGCAATGATCTCTGTTACATTTAGCGCCCAGTATGTTACTTAGGTTCTCTACTGTCAGGTGATCAGTCCTACGCTTTCTGCTCTGGCTGAAAAACATTTACGGTCGCATCTTCCCCATAGATTTAATACGGGAAGAAAAAATGCAATGAAAAACACAGCAGGAAAAACTGCATTTGTTTCTGCAACGTTTTTTAGCTGCGTTTCACAATATGGCGCTTCGTTCTATTAAAGCAAAATGGTGTGGCTTAAATTGTAACCAAGGGGCATGTTTATTAGGCCAGGGCACCATGTGGCATTTACAGTCACTGCAAAGTGGATGGGGTTCTAACAAATCCTGTCTACACACTGCGATTTCCCACACCATTGCGGTTGTGTTTCCGCAATGTGGGGTCTAAACAAAAAAGTGACCCTATCAACCAAGAACAGCTTTATATTTGTATTTTGCTCTAAAAAAAATGAAAGCCACACTGTTTTTGGTCACAATGGGCAACTAAGACGGTTTTTCTTTTAATAAATCTGCCCCAATGTGCCCCCCACCTGCACCAAATTCTGGAGTAACATTGCCTGTTTGGCTTTCCTTCCTTTCTTTATTGATACTACTGGTTGATAAATATGCTATACGTTACCAGTGATGTTTTTGCAGTAATTTAGGACAGATAAATCTTCTCCATGTACAGTATATGTCTGGGTTTTTTTTAGAGTGCTGTAGAGGCAGTTCTGTGGGGAGCCTTATAATGGGCCCTGATGGAGAGATCGTCTGCCTCTCTCTAATGGGAGCAACGCGGGATGCAGACATTCCTATTCGTTTTGATTTCATTCCTGAGGAGGAGGAAGAAGAAGGTAACATTTATTATGGAATATGGATGGATATGGCCAGATTGTTATTTTCTTAAATAGCCCAACTTATCCTTCCAGACAAACCCTTTTATAGAAGAAGTTGAGATGATGATCAGCTGGTCATTGCGGGTCCAACTTCTCTCACCACTGGTGGCCAGCTGTTATCTATTAAAGATGTCTTGGTGTATATTTCACGGCAGAACCCATGTATCATTACAATGAATGAATGGCCTTCCATTTAATGCATTGATGGGCTGGGTCAGTCAAAGCAAGCATTGCCCTTACAGAGCTGCTCTTTATTTTGTCCTGAGGGAACTATTTATGACATCCTTATTTTTTTAATAGGGCATACAGAAAGGGTCATACAAAAAAAAATCCCTTTAAGGCTAAGGCCCTACGTTGTGGAAATGTAGCTTTTGTTGCGTTTTTCTGAACCAAAGCCAAGAGTGACTACAAAAGGAATGGGAAATATATAAAAAGTTCTTATACTTCTATCTTCTGCTCAATCCAATCTTGGCTTTGACTCAAAAAAACAAACACAACAAAATCTGCAACAACAAAAAAAAGCTGCGTTTCCACAACATGGGACCTCAGCCTGAAGGGAAACTCCACCCAAAACTACATTTTTCTATTTATTCTACTAACACTTTTCTGCTGCAGACATTTTTTCATTTTCAATATTTGGCTTTTTTACTACGTACCTTCCAAAAGCCATAGCTATTTTTTTCGAAATGGTCTTGCCTTTATTCTGGGGGTTGATACAATTACAGGGACACAAAATTCGAAATGTTTGAAAAAAAAAATCTGACACCCATGACTTTTTATTTCCATATAACGGGGCTGCATAAGGTGTCGTTTTTTGTTGTTGTTGTTTTTTTTTTGTTGTTTTTTTTTACTTATTTCAATTTGGGGAATGTCTATTGTTTTGATCGCTTTTCATTTACATTTTTTTGGGGGGACAAAACAGCAGAAAAAAAAACATCTGTTGAGCCATTTTGATATTTTTTCCGCTTTGATGTTCATCGTGTAGGAAATCAGTTTTCAGATGCGGGAATGCCAATTTTCCAGTTTCTGTTTGTAATCTTGGGAAAGGGAATAACAATAATAATAATAATAATAATAATAATAATAATAATGCATTGTATTGATATAGTAATTTGAAATTTAATATTTATATGTTTTTTAATATTTTAAACATATAATTTTTTTTTTGTGGAAGTTGTCAGGAAGGGGTTAAAGGAAGTTTGTCGCCAGAATCTAGCATATCAACCCTGTCCTGCAGATAGATAGACAGGTTAGGGTTATCTGAATCAGTTTTTTCCCCTTGTGATTGATGCTTCCATTGCCAAGATACTGAGATATTTGTCAATATGCATGTGAGCCATTTGGAGCAATGAGAGCATTGCCATTTACTACTTTGGAGCAATGTCACAATACTCTTTGCTCCAAAAAGCTTATTTGCTTGCATTGACAAATACCACAATATCTCGGCAATGGAGGCAGTGATTCACAAGAGGAACACACCATTTGATTTAGGTGATCCTAACCTTTCCAGCTGCAGGGCTGGGTTGATAGCCTTTGTTCTGGTGACAGAATCCAAGGCCTCAGTCTCTGCCTTGCTGTTTTTCTTGCTGCATTGGGACTATTGCATAGGAATCATGTGATTTAGGCTTTGGTAAGACACTTTTCAACTTGAAAATGCAAGGACTCTACCACGCTTTTTGTACCACAGGGTGGAGAGGACTTGGATCACAATGATAATAATTAGTCAACTCATCACACAGTTATAATGAAGAAGATGACAAATACGGTTAGGAAAATATATAGGGAGGATAATCCCACTGTCCTCCCCGAAGGCAGAGATCATACTCTGTCTACCCATGAGATGTTGTGGCATCAAGGATTGACATTAGAAAACTACAAAGGATGTGATACAGGGAGAAGTCTGAGGATTAATAGTTTCTGGTTAATATGCAATAACAAGCTGAATAAGCTTACCCCTTGTTCACATCTGTGTTTGCTAATCCGTTCGGGGAGTACGCATGGGGACCCCCCGAACGGACCACCAAATGTGTTTGCAAGCGCTGTGCAGTGTGCTTGCTGCATGATCTCCGCACAAATCATGCGGACAGGAAAGTAGATTTTGAAGTACTTTCCTGTCTGCATGTTCACTGTGGAGATCTCGCGGCAAGCACACGGACCCTATTATAGTCTATGGGGATCCATGTGCTTTTACTGCACAGCGCTTGCAATTGCGTTTGGTATTCCGTTCGGGGGAGGTCCCCGTTTCCGAACGGATTACCAAACTCAGATGTGAACCAACCCTTACCCCTCGTTCACATCTGCATTCGGTATCCCGTTTGGGGAGTCCACATGGGGACCCCCTGAACGAAATACCAAACGCAACTGCAAGCAGTGTGCAGTGAAAGCACACAGACCCCATAGACTATAAAGGGGTCCGTGTGCTTGCCGCGCACGAATCATGCCCACAGGAAAGTAGATTGTGAACTACTTTCCTGTCCACATGATCCCTGCAGAGATCTGGCGGCAAGCACACAGACCCCATTATAGTCTATTGGGTCCATGTGCTTTCACTGGCACACCGCTTGCAGTTGCGTTCAGCATACTGTTCGGGAGGGTCCTCATGTGGACTCCCCTGGACGGAATCCAAACGCAGATGTGAACGAGGGGTAAGATATACACTTATGTTTGGATCTATCTATCTATCTATCTATCTATCTATCTATCTATCTATCTACTTATAATAGTCAGTGCACTTCTGTATACAACAGGCAGCCCTTACAACAGGCGTCCATACGAGATCTATTAAATATTAGCATTTCTACAACCTGTCTCTAAACCTTGGTTTATAATCTGTTGTCTTTTATGAAGAAAGACGAGTTAATAGGAAGGAGGCTTTTTTGGGGGGCCGCTGACAAGTACAGATGTAAAAACATGTGTGTTCCATTTATAGAACTACTATGGTGGGCCGTGACAGCCTGTCCCGAAGCTGTAGTACTACCAGATTAACCCTTGGCTGTGTGCTACAGATTGTACAGCCATAATTGCTTATCTTAGCAAGATCTATTTGTTGCGGTCTATAAAATTTTGTGTATGACAGTAACCATTTTGTGCACACTGGGGAAAATTCCCAACCACAGGGCATAAATAACCCCAATATACACCATTATGTACTGTTGGGATAAAGAATTATACAGGCAGCCAACTGGAAACTAAAATATTATTAGGCTGGACTTCATTACTGATTTATGGTCAGTGAAATACGGGGTTGGAAAGTGAAGTTCATTAGACATTGATGGGTCGCAGTGGGTTCTTATTAGTGATGGCTGAGCCACAGGGGAGACAAGGCTTTAAAACTCCCCTTCTAGTTTCAGTGGTAACAGCTCTGCGAGGCGGCCCCCTCCTTCCCATCATGCTTTCACATGGCCGTCCACCCCCTGGTTTTGCCCCTTCTAGTCATGGGCTCCAGACTAAATCAATAGTCCACACTTGCAGGCTTGACTCCATCACACTGTGATTGTCAGGAAGAAAAACAAACCTCGCTGACAAAGGTCCCAGCAGAGAGCAAAGAATACAAGACTGGGTGAATGTCAGACAGATGTCCAGAAAGAAAACGTGAAAAGAAAAATATCCAAGGCGCTCTTGTTAATATTCAAGGATTTCTTTTTGTTCATAGGGGGGGGGGGGGGGGGGGTTCTTATGTTTCGTCTATTTGGACATAAGATGTCATTTTTGCCTACTTTATGATGTCATTAGCAATAGGATGTGAATTGTGGGGTCTGCTGCAGACTCTTATATTTTATAGGTTACCACTTAACGTTACTGTGCTAGTAAACACGCCTGTAATTACTGCGTATGGTAATGAGGCCCCGAGAAAACCAAAATTTACATTGGCTTTATTTAACTTCTAATTTCTACCCTTGTTATAGTCGCCTTCTCTTTATTAGTAGCCAGAGAAACAATCCCTTTACTTTGCCAGACCTGCTAGGTACAGATTACTGATACAGATACAATGTTGGTTTGGTGGTTTATTTTATTATAAGGCAAATATTTATATTGGTGTTTAAAAGAAAAAAAAGTCTAAAATTCAAGAAAACCCCTTTAAGGCTAAGGCCCCACGGGACGATACACAGCACTAAAGCGCTGCGGGAAATCCGCAGCAGGAATGCATCGTGGTTCCTCCCGCAGCGCTTTGAACAGAAAGTTCACAGAGTTTTCCTCTGCGAACTTTCTGTTACCATTATATATATGGGGAAGCCGCTGACATTTCTGTAGACATAATTGACATGCTGCGATTTCCAAAAACACGCTGGTTTTGGAAATTGCAGCGTGTCCGCGCTGCAGTTTTTCCATAAAGAGGGCATGGGATTCGCATGAATCCCATCCACTTTGCAGTTGCTGTATAACGCTGAAATTTTTCCCGCAGGCGTTTCCGGCCCGTGGGGCCCCACATGGCTTAAATGCTGCAGCAAAAACCTGCAGCATTTTACAGTCCCTGCAATGTTCTAGAGAATCCCAATCACACAATGCAGAAAAATACCCTCAGCAGAAATGCTGCAATTTCTGTTTATGGAAATCGCAGTGTGTCAATTATACCTACGGAAATGTTGGCGGTTTCGGCACTCCAATCGTTGGAAAACTACAACTCCCATCATGCATACTTGCTCTTCTTTTCTTGGAACTCCCATGGAAGTGAATGTATCATGTTTTGTCACAGCAGCTGGAGTACCGAAAGTTGCTGACCCCATGCTGCTACGGCCCCATGTTGCAGAAATGCAGCTTTTTTTTTTTTGTAGATTTTGCTGCACTTTTTTGAGCCAAAGCCTATAATGGCTATAAAAGGAATAGGAAATATATATAGAAAGCTCTTTTTCTTCTCCTTTCAGCCCAATCCACTCCTGGCTTTGGCTCCAAAAAATGCTGTAAAATCTACAACAAAAAAAATGCAGCATTTCCACTAAGGCCAAGTATTGCAGAAATGGCTTCAGTGGAAACACAGCGGGAAAAACCTTGCATTTACAGTAGCAGCAAAGTAAAGTATATATCATTAATCTCATCCATACATTGTGGAATAAAAGATCTGCAGAAAAGCTGCTTTTTAACAAAATGGATGGATTTTTTAAATACATCATGTTAATTTTACACTGGATACCATTGGCCCGGAGGGGTAGGGGGCCCTCGGCCAACGGGGGATGGCATCTTGGCAACGGTTGGGGACAGCCTGATTCCCACACCGCTGTCTCCTATGTAAAGCTAATACAACTCCTGCCGCAGAGATCAGCACTCAACTCGGCCACATGTGGAGGTCACTGTACTGAATTCTCCAAGCAGCGGAGATACGCAAGTGCCTCTGTCAGAGGTTTATATGCGAAAAATTGTGATGGCACCTCAAACAGGGGACTATGGTTGCTGTGTCAGGCCCTGCCAAGAAGCTGGAGTGGTGATCCTATAGTGAATAACCCCACTAACTGGTATTGATAATGTAACCTCAGGATAGATTATCATCAGTGGGGTCCAATACATGGGACCCTTGCTGATCAGCTGTTTAAAGGGGCCGCAGCTCTTGTGCAAGCAATGTGACCCCTTCACTATTACATGCCATCTCTTCCAACACAGACCATTCAGATTTAGTAGCCATTTTGTTATAAGGAGATTCCTTGAGACTGTAATATCATTGACAGGATTGTGGTCTAGTTAGAAAAATGACTTTCTGAGGCCTGGTCATTTATCTCCTTTCTGATAACCTTACATACTGCTTAATGTTTACTGCTATGGAGGCGCCTAGACATACTGCAGCTTTATTGGGAGGGGGTGTTAATTGGTAATACATTGTGTAATGAGTGTTACATGAATGATGTCACTTCATTAGGACCCTGCTCCATTATAAACATGTCTTATCTGTGTCACTTGTAGATCGCCTTCCAGCGGAATCTGCAGGTCAGGAAGAACAATGGTCTAGCAGTCAGCAGGATTCGGAGAGAGGTAAAAGACCCTGCAGTGTACAGATAATTGGCTATCAGGAAAGAAGGTTCAGTAACTGATAACTAATGGGACTCTGACAATAAGACATACAGTATTGTATATCAGTAAGCTAACATTAGATCACACGTTGTAATCTTGCAATGTTACACCCGCATAGTGGGAGGTAAAGCTCTGGTTTCTGTATAAAGTGTAAAAACCAACTTATAAAACATACCGATCTGGCATTAGTTCTACCGGCTATATAACGTCCAAAGCATTAAAGGGAATGTGTTGCCAGAAATAGACCTGTATTTTATCTAGTTTTATGTCAAACATATTTCTAAAGAATATTTGATATTTTCCATGTTATTATCTATATTTTAAAAAATTCCTAAAAATACTGCAATTCTGACTATGACCACTAAGCTAAATAATATGCTGAGACGTCCTATTTTCCATAGGAGACTTCTTTGCAACAACCTGCTTACTTAACAGCACAACTATAGTCTAGGGTGTAGCTATAAGGGGTGCGGAGGTAGCAGTGGACCCAGAAGTGGTCTCAACAGTCCCTCTGCCACATAAGATATAGCACCCAAATGGCAGAAGGGGCCCCGGCTCAGATATTGCATTGGACCCTGGTGTATCTAGGTAAGACACAGAATCACAATAGGTGATGGTCACAGTTTATGTAATCCTCTCTCTGTTCAGAACATGCTTAAAAAATCTAATAGGACTGCTCCAGACCATTGTGTCCATAGCCCATGGTTCATCTCTAGCAAACAGGAAGTCACAAAATAATTTAGGCTTAATGGCAAGAATTGGAATTGCAAGATTTTTAAGATTTTTTTTTTAACATAGATAATAACATAGAAAAAAAATCACCAAAAATTCTTAAAAACCATGTTGAGTCTAAAAACATGATTTAAACGATAGGTTATTTTCTGGCGATGCATTCCCTTTAAGCTCAAGTTCACAAAGCACAGCAGATATAGCCACCCTGTTCTTTTAGAAAAGAGAAGTATATGCCATACGTAAGTATCATTAACCCCTTCCTGATGGAGGCAAAGTAATGACTTCATATAAGTATTAGTAGGAATGTTCGGTGCTTGATGGCCACATAACCACAGGACTACTAGCTATGGTATATTTTAATAAGGGGCTTTGTCTCTTGGTGGAGGTAAGTGACACGTCTTAAACTTTTCTACCCTTGCCCATCCTGGCACAGCTGGGCATGTTTGTTTGCAAACCCTATATGTCCTATATGTAATCAGTAGGGTATAGGGGTAGCAAAGAGCAATAAACATTGTAGTCTTTGCCTGAATGGAATGACTCAAGGTCAGAGGATCAGCCAGTGCTGAGCCCTGAGACAATGAGCTGCTGAGGGGCAGCTAGAAAGCAGTGTACAGAGCATGCTCAGACAGTCCCAAATCAAGAGGATTGTTATTGTGCCCCTGTGGTTGTAACAGTGCGTAACTAAATTTAAAAAAAAAAAAAGCCAAATTCCTCTGGATGTCTGGAAACAATAAGGCAGATGGTAACCCTGACATCACACATCAGCGTTTCATCCCTGTTTTTCAGGACAGATTTTTGCGGCATGTTGAAGCGATTACAGATCTCTCTCCAGCAATAACTAATTGGTCCTCCTGCATTTGTCTAAATAAAGCGCCTTATTGCCTTCAGCCTAATACCTCAGCTCTGTCACTGGAGTTCAAAGGTGGACGCACCAAATTCCTGTAAGCTGGCACATTTAACTCCTGGGCTGCTGGAAGATTCATCAATTTCTGCAGTCTGACACAGAGCCCAAAGTAGTCTTTGCACTGGTACTTAAGTAGAGCCAGCCCCTTTAAGAATATGAAAAAACAAGGCAGCATAGTAAGAGTTAAAAATGACATCTGCTAGATTACCAAACTATACCAATGATGCAATGCACAGGCCGCATGTATACAGCAGGGTCATGTATAGGCTCCGTAGAGTATAGAAGAGCCCCACAGCATGCTCAGTTATGACTCCATGTTAAGGTGCCATACTATGACCATGTGCATGGGCCTCTATCATCGAAAGAAAATGAGTTAGAGCGGTCTTTGCAGTAAATGATCTATTACTGATGCACACTGGACACTTGCAGGTCCTATGTGCCAGAACAGCGAATTATTCTATTACAGCGACACACACTCTGTCAGACCTATGGTGTCCGAGAAATAATGTCCTAGGAAAGGTCATCAATTTCAGATCAGTGGGGACACACCAGCATTCAAGTGAACCTTCCTCTTCACTGAATACCAAGCACAGAGTCATACATTGCATGGGGGCTTTGCTTAATATTAGATCTGAGCCTCATTCATTTGAATGAGACAGAGTTGCCAACTGGCCACATAAGGCCCGGTTCACATCCACGTTCGGTATTCTGTTTGGGTAGTCCGCTGAGGGACCTCCCAAAAGGAATACTGATTGACAAGCAGTGAGTAATGAAAGCACAGGGACCCCATAGACTATAACAGAGACTGTGTGTTTTCCACCCAGTGTTCACATGAGTCATGCAGAGAGGAAAGTAGTTCATGAAGTGCTTTTCTCTCCGCGCAGAAAACACACGGACCCAATTTTAGTCTATGGGGTCTGTGTGCTTTCATTGCTCACTGCACGTATCACATTGAAAGCAATAGGTAAAAAACCTCCCTTTGATTTCAATGGGGAGCGCACATATGCCGGCACCCATTCAAGTCAATGGGATCTGGTTTTTACGCCGCTCACTCTGAACGAGTTTTCCTTTCAGAATGAGCGGAGCGTAAACTCCGCGTGAAGGCTCCCTAATGGTGTTGTCGGTTTTAAGTAAAACTTCTTCTATGTCCGATCAGATGGGCATTCTCTGCTATATGACCAACCAACCTGCCTATTACTTTCCTGCCTTATTTTTATTTCACTTTCTCCCGGTCTTTGACCCATCTTAGTTGAGTTTAGTGATCTTAAACTGATGTTGCATCAGACATTCAGTTTTCTTTCTCTTCTTCCATCTTCCTTTCTCTGGACTTCTTTCCCTTTCTGTGAATATCACAGTTATGCCCTTTGATGTTTCCCACGCACCTTGTCCAAACCTATTAGTATTTTGGAGAACAAGAAACAGAGTTAATACAGGTCACATTCCTGGGTCTTAGGTAAAGAAACACACAAGTTTCTGAGCTTCCTTTGCTAGTCTGACTTCTACCCGGTGTCTGCTTCTTGTTGAGTTGTTGGGGTAACCCAACTGCACTACATATTTAGGCTTCTTTGGCTTCTCAAATCAGCCCTTTGTGTTCCTCTCTGGCCCTTGTGAATTGACAGAAAACAGATAAATTTTAACCGTTCTTTTATTGAACTGGCTGGCTTCTGATTGTGGGGCTGGGGGAAGGGTAGAAGACATAATAATTTGACATTTTTTGTGGTTTCCTCTTAAAATGGTCTCCATCTGCTTTGTATTATTACTGTTAGGAACATGCCCGGGGAGTAGAGTCTTTCTCCCAGGTACCAGTATGGTGAAACTGCATATAAAAAGAAACATAAAATGTATTCATATTAAAATTTAAAAAAAAAACAAAAGCTGAGCCTATACGAATAAGATTGCACAGCCATTGTGGTTTCTCATGAATGCTGTTTGCAATCATGATGTCGAGTTTATAATATTATAAAATTAGGCGCAGTTATGTAAAAAGAGTCATAAGGTTCATTGTGTGAAGCTCTCCATAGTGTATATGGAACGGTTACCATAAGACCATTGGGTATCAGCTATGTTTATTACCTTCATTGGTGTAAGTCAAATTGCAAATTTGTTTGAACATTTATCAGATGTGCTTTAAAATTTGTGTTGCCTGATAGCGACAGAGGACGCCGAAGTAATAGAAGTTACGTAACTAATCTGCAGGAAATGACACGAGGGGCAGTGCAATAGGACAATGGGGCCGACTTACTGTGTAATAGATGGATGGGACAGATATACTAATATTTATGTAATCAGGGACATAACTTCCATGGTAGCAGCGGGACAGTAGGAGACCCAGCAGGCCCTTGTTTTTTTTTTAATAGGCCGTTACTTGCTGGAGTAACTCCAGCAGGTAACGGGCCCTATTTACTTACCAATCCACTCTCCTGCTCACAGCCGCCAGCGCTTTCCCTTCTGTGAGCAGGAGCTGGGGTCGGACCCCCAAGTATAATGATCAGAGGGCTAGGAGAGGTGAGGGAACATAAAAAAACACTATTACTTACCTCTTCTGCGCTCCTGAATGCTTCGGGCCTACTTAGTGACGTCCCAGACATCATGTGTGCTGGGCTTGCGTCATAATGTGTCGCGACGCAGGCCCGGCTCAAGTGACGTCTCTTCCATAATTGAAAATGGCCGACATCAATAGGGAGTGCACCGGAGCCCAGGAGAGGTAAGTAACTGTGTTTTTTTTTATGTTTGAATCCTCCTCTGGGTCTTCGATTATTATACTCTGGTGTCTGAAAAGCAATATGTAGCAATGACAATATATACAGAGTATCATAGAAAAATGACATAAGTCCATTCACTTAGTCTATTCATCTGCTGGATTCAGAGGAATGGAAAAAAAAAAAACATGGGTTAGAAGTCAGCCCCTTCACAACGACAAATAACGGACTCATTTACCATGACAACTTCCTTTAGCAGAGATTTCCATAGTCGCTCATTGCTCTTAGGCCTGGTCACATCTGCATTCGGGATTCCGTTCAGGGAGTCCGCTTGGGGATCCCCCGAACGGAAACCTATACGTGTAGAAAAGCGGTTATCTGGGATAACACGCGGACCCCAAGTCTAACCGCTTTTCTATGCGTATAGGTTTCTGTTGGGAGGGTCCCCAAGTGGACTCCCCAGATAGAATCCCAAATGCAGATGTGATCTGGGCCTTACAGTAAAGACTCCCTTATATATTATTGGACAAACCTTCTTTACTTTACATATAGAGGATGCCTCTTTGTTACAGTCCTGGGTATAAAATAAAAAAAAAAATCATAGGAGAAATAGTTGTATTGACTTTTGATATATTTATACATATTTAATAGGTTGCCTCAGCTGTCGGGCGAGGACCCTATCTCTCTGGGTATTGTAGTGCACCCATTTGTTACTTTGGGTGCTCGCCTTGGATGACACTTGAGCACGATTGCACCTTTCTGTGCACTTTTGCTGAAAACTGTTCCTAAAATTCCACGTACGGGTCTGATTAGTGATTTGTCTATGTTCTCATCGTGTGCATTTATGACCTCTTTGATACACTCCATGGTATTATTTGCCTTGGCAGCAGCTGCCTGACACTGGGTGCCATATTTTACTGTCAGCTAATCTTCCTTTTCTAGGTCAGTTTAACCCAGTGAATTCCCATTCTTGCCAACATTTGCAAGGGAATCTCACTCCCTCAGTGATGTGGGTATAAAATGTGTTGGCCACGTCCCTTTTTTCTACACGTGACGGCAGATAAAGTGCCTAAGTCGCATATAAAATGATGGACCGCAACGACTTTGTCCCCTCCCCTAGTTCAGTACATATACATTGCCTGGCTGAGCCAAGCATGCATGTATTTGAAGGCATCCAGGTATGAGCAAGTCTATTGTGTAGGGACAGATTAGCTAGAGATTAGATATGCAGGAAATGGCTGTCTCTGCCCCTATTGTTTTCTCCTTTATGTCAGATGACTATATAGACTGATGGAACATGATGGTATAACAAGGGAGCTATATGGTCGCTATATGGTCCTTGACTTCCTCCAGCTGCATTTCTGCATTCTTGGACTATTTTCACTTTTAAAAGAAAAGGGTACAAGTTACATTGTAGCAATGTTCTCATCTCAGAAAATAGTTCTAAGCATGTCCAATAAATTAACCAGCAAATGCATCAGATTTCAATCACTTGGAAACAGTTGTTCCATTGCCATAGAAGCAGAGATTATTGGAACCAATGCCGGGTATTACACATGTGTCAAATTATCCATTGGCCTATGAGAGATTTCATTTGGCTGACCATAGACAGAAAGAAACAATCTAGTAAACTGATAGAAGGGAGAACTTAAGACGTCCTTGCTATATACAGTATAGTACACCGATCAGGCATAGGCTGGGTGCACAATAATCTATAATAATAACAATCACAATAATGCATAGTTATCTCCATTTACTACGGGGTCCACTTTTTGTATGTGCCCATTTTAGGCACTTCCAATGGTGGACCAGGGCCCTGTGACTGCACAACCCCATATGCTATAAACCAGGGGTCGGTAACCCCTGGCACGCGTGCCAAGACTGGCACGCGAGGCATATTTTGCTGGCATGGCAGCCAGCCTGACACTTCACACTAAAATTGAGAGAGAGAGCGTCCTTGTAGTGCTCTGGTAGAGCTGCGGTGTAGGACACGCCCCCTTCTCTCCCTGCCACCAATCAGAGATGAGCCTCTCACTGCACAGGATAAGGGCTCCCTGGACCTGCTGCTACACGTGAGGAGCTCCTGCCGTCTGCAGCCTGAGGAGGAGAGGAGCAAAGTGAAAGTAAAAACACCAGGTACGTGTGTGTTACTGACCATTCTTATTACTGTCAGGCATTTGGGGTTATTACTTTTGTTTCAGTAACTCCATGTGCCTCACATTAATAACAGTTAACCCCATCATGTCCCTCACATTAACCCTGTGTGGCTCACATAAGGGTTACTGAGGTGTGAGACATGGGGGTACTAATGAAGGACCTATATAATGAAGATGTTCACTTATTATCTCCATATGTCACATATCAGTGTCCCTTATGTAAAGCACACAGGGGGTTAATGTGAGGACATGATGGGGTTAACTGCTATTAATATGAGGTACATGGAGTTGTAACCTGTAATGCACATGACCAGACTCTTTATCTACAACTGTGGATAAAAGTACAGACCTATATATTTCAATTGACCCGTATATACAGCCATTCTATTTGTGGCTGTGTATCTGGGCCAAATTGAAGAACTGAAAACTATTGAGCAGGTCCTATATCTGTCCTATACATCCCCTATATCTGTCCTATACATCCCCTATATCTGTCCTATACATCCCCTATATCTGTCCTATACATACCCTATATGTGCCCTATACATCCCCTATATCTGCCCTATACATCCCCTATATCTGTCCTATACATACCCTATATCTGTCCTATACATCCCCTATATCTGTCCTATGCATCCCCTATATCTGTCCTATACATCCCCTATATCTGTCTGCATTTGCAGCCCTGTCAATTCATTTCTAATGTATAGGTCAGTGAAAACCACATCCGTGCCACTTGTATGCAGGAGGCGTAAGGCTGAGGCCCCACGTTGCAGAAATGCAGCGTTTTTGTTGCAGATTTTGATGCGGTTTATTTCAACCAAAGCTAAAAATGGCTACAGAAGGAATGGGAAATATATAGGAAGCTTCTTATACGTCTCCCTTCTGCTCAATCCACTCCTGTCTTAGGCTCAGAAAAACACAGCAAAATATGTAACAAAAAAAGCCGTGTTCCCTGTGCCTCAGCCTTAGGCTAAAGCCCCACGTTGCAGAAACAGCTTTTTTACGTTGCAGATTTTGCTGGTTTTTTTGAGCCGAAGCCAGGAGTAGATTGAGCTGGAGGGAGACGTATAAGAAGCTTCCCATATATTTCCCATTCGTTTTCTAGCCATTCTTGGCTTTGACGGAAAGAAAAACGCAGCCAAATCTGCAATAAAAAAGCAGCATTTTTGTAATGTGGGGCCTCAGCCTTAGTGTGATTCTATTGGGTGGTGACACTGTAACTAGATGCAATTATAGCCAAATCCAGTTCCTGGGCACCAGTGCGGCCACTTTGTTGTAAGTGTGACACCCATTAATTCCTGGCTGGGGTTTTGCTGTTACTGCACCGCCAGGAACTAAAAGTGACAAATTAATCTGCGTTTCACTTAGGGAGCGTTCACACTACCGTCAGTGTCTGACAGCTAGTGTCCGCTGCTAATGTCCGTTCAAAATCTTGTGCGGATATTAGTATCGGACACTAGCTGTGTCTGTGACATTTTGCATTGATTTAAATGGACATCAGGTGCGTTCTTTTACTGTTCATGGGTGTCCTTAAGTGTCCGTTCCCAAAGATGTCCGACTTTTCAAGCGGACAGAAAAACCTACATGTCGGGTTTTGCTGTCCGCTTGAAAAGTTGGACATCTTTGTGAATGGACAGTTAAGGACAGGCACGGACAGTAAAAGAACGCACCCGATCTCCATTTAAATCAATGCAAAATGTCACGGACACAGCTAGTGTCCGATACTAATATCCGCACAAGATTTTGAACGGACATTAGCAGCGGACACTAGCTGTCAGACACCGACGGTAGTGTGAACGCTCCCTTACAGAAAACTGAAGTTACTAACGGCCAAGGACTGGATGGAGTATACAGGTACATTGTGTGTCAGCTCTTTACAGGTGTTACCTCACTCTGCTCCCAGTCACATACATTACCACTAATTGTGGGTTACACATGTACTTACATTGCTTCTAATGGAAAAGAACATGTGTATCCAGGCAAATAGTAGTAAGCGCATGTGGCTGGGAGCACAGTATGACAGCACCCCTATGTTGTGCTATATGACTTTAGTGTAGGTGTCGTCGGCTTTACAATTATTGCCCGGCACTCCGAGGACCTCATCTTTGATTTTTTAATTTAAATCGGCACGCTGAACAGAAAAGGTTGCCTACCCCTGCTATAAACTGCAATGCTCTGCGTGTCCTGACACCCTTCTATCATAACCTACCAGCAGCAACTTTTTACATTAGGTACACAACAGCGCAAGGCTCTTCATTGTCCAGGTCCACTGTTACACATGGACACGGGCGGACCCCACAATATTGGGACATTTCTCTGTGCTGATTTTCAGCGATTTCTGTGACTCTGGTGCAGATGTGAATCCAGCCTTAATAATATGTGCTATATTCGCTCCTCTATGGGATCACACAATAAGCATCAGGCATCAGTAAGGCTTGGGTCACCATAACCCTGTAGCTGATTCACCTGTTGTCCATTCTTGGACCATTTTTGTTAGGTATTAACCCATGCATGCTGGGAACTCCCCACTAGACCATCTATTTAGGAAATAGCCTGACCCAGATATCTAACCATCACAATTTGGACTTTATCAAAGTTGCTCATACCCTTACCCTTTCCATTTTTCCTGCTTCCAGTACATGAACTTCAAGAAGCAACTATTCACTTCCTACCTTATCTCCCCCTTCCTGCTTGACAGATACCATAGTCACCAGATAATCATTGTTATTCATATCCTCTGGGTAGACACAGGGTTAACTGCCCCATCGGTAATAACAGATACATGTATGTCAGGTATACTCTGGTGAATTCCATCCCAATCTCACCTTGCAGAAAAATACGCCCAGTGGACACGCTGCTATTTCCAAAAACGTTGTGGTTATGGAAATCGCAGTATGTCAATTGTACTTACGAAACTGCCATTGGTTTATATAGGTATAATTGAAGCAGAAAGTCCTTGAGGAAACCTCTGCGAACTTTGTGTGCAAAGCTCTGCGGGAAGAACCATAGTGCGTTGCCACCGTGGTTTTTCCCGCAGCTCTTTTTTGCTGCGGCCTGCATTGTGGGGCCTTTGGGAGCCTGCACACAGAGTTACGCTCCGCTCATTCTGAACGTAAAACTCGTTCAGAATGAGCGCGTAAAAACCAGCTCCCATTGATTTCTATGGGTGCCAGCATACGCGCATATCACATTGAAAGCAATAGGGAAAAAAGCCTCCCATTGATTTCAATGGGTAACACACGTATGCTGGCACCCATAGAAGTCAATGGGAGCTGGTTTTTACCCAAGTTTTACATTTAGAATGAGCGGAGCGTAACTCCATGTGCAGGTCTCTTAGTCTAAAACAACCAGATAAAAAATGTCCTCACAGCTTACCCAAAACTTTACACAATTTGTCTCACTTTGTGGGGCTCGGTGACCCTCCCTGGACTCATCGGAGCAGTATGTAAAGTATTCCCAACAGTAATAAAAAATGTTACAGCATCCAATGAAGAAAAAAAATCAAAAATTAAAAACTTTTAATCCAGACTTGTTAAAAAACCATTGTAACTCTATGCTACTTTTTTAACACATCAAAACTTTCTAAGGCCGGGGCCCTACGTGGTGTAAACGCTGTGTTTCAAAAACTGCGGTGTTTTATTGTCTATGTAAAGTGGATGAGATTCTAGCAAACCCCATCCACACATTGCAGAAAAATACACTCAGCAGAAATGTTGTGGTTGTGGAAATCACCGTATATAAATACCTACAGAAACGCTGATTGTTTCCCAATAGGAATAATGGAAGCAGAGAATCAGCAGAGGACAACTGTGGACTTACTGTGAAAAGCGCTGCAGGAAAAACCGCAATACGTTTGCGCTGTGATTTTTCGCCTGAGGCCTGGTTCACATCTGCGTTTGGTAGTCCGTTCGGGTAGTCCACTTGGGGAATCCCAGAACGGAATACTGAACACATGAAAAAGCGGTGAGCCAAGAAACCACACGGACCCCGTAGACTATAATGGGGTCCATGTGTTTTCTGTGCAGTGTCCGCTTAAGTCATGCGGAGAGGAAAGTAGATCATGAAGTACTTTTCTCTCCATACGGAAAACACACAGACCCCATTACAGTCTATGGAATCCGTGTGGTTTCATTGCTCACTGCTTTTTAATACGTTTGGTATTCCATTCGGGGGGTTCCCAAGCGGACTCCCCAAACAGAATACCGAACGCAGATGTGAACCAGGCCTTAGCAATATGTAACCATCAATCTGCTAATATTCCTACCCCTATCTCTTCTTGTTATGTCCTACTACCGCCATATACATGACCCACCACACTGTCAGGTGCTTAAGGTGTAAAAAGTTCAGCTTGGAAGCCAATCAGGTGCTTAATATCAGCTGTCTGTGACCTTCACCCAGTTCCTACAACTCCCTCGGGGGTCTTTATGACCATATTCTTTTAATTGAACACTTTCTGCTTTTTTTAACTTTCACTACTTTTTGGTGGGTGATTTGCGTTATCAGAAGTATTGAAGGTAAGCTGGCAACACGTGCCCGTCCCACTTCAAAGATAATGATGGCATCCTAGGTCTGGCAAGCTATGCGACCCTTGTGTCAGTGCTGGATGGTTTTGTGGTTTTGGAGCCTGGCTGTCTGTGCTGTATCAAGGCCTCAAAGCGAGGTCGGACAGCTGCCTCTCATCACAGAACAGCCTTCCTCATTAGAAGACTCTTTGCCATGGCTCTGTCTTCACTGCAGCCTGTACACACTGCTGGGAGGGCCTGGACCTTTCAGCCATCATTACAAGCCAGGCTTTGAAGTTCTAAAACCCTTTACTCCTACAGGAGCCAGAGGTTGAGGAATGTTTTTAGAAACCTATAATACCGCTCAAGTACAAAAATGAGATAAAATGAATGCAGAAATAGTTGTGCAGCAGCATTTTTACTTTATCATCTTCTCATGTTACACATCTCTATTTTCTGGCAGGAGATCACTCTCACACCATTGCGATGGAGTGTAATGAGTCAGGTTTCCCATTAGAGGTGCCAATGACTTTACTTCCCAGAAACACCAAGGACTGTAGTGTCAGTCATATTTCTATAATATGCAGTCATAGGTGGACGGTCTATGATCATATTGAAGTTTTGTATTATTGGAAACGTGGCAACTTCCTATCTTGGCATTTACTGGTTACATCTTGAAGAAACTAACCAGAGAGAACGGAATTATTTGTCACTGTACAACACTCCCCTCTAGTGGCAATGGGCAGTACTACACTACCAGTATGGCGATTTGCCTTTTTCTTTACTTATCATCAATATATTCTGTATTGCTACCAGTGGCGTAACTACCAGGGTAGCAGCAGTAGCGGCGGCCACAGGGCCCAGGAGTATAATGAATGGAGGGCCAGGGGAGGTGAGGGAACATTAAAAAAACTGTTACTTACCTCTCCTGCGCTCGGGCAGTCTGGGAGCCTGTTTGGGGCTGCATCATTATGCGTCGTGACACAGGCCTGGCTCACGTGACATCTGTACCAACACTGAAGATGGACGACATCAGCGGGGAGTGCACCGGAGCCAGGGAGAGGTAAGTAACAGTGTTTTTCATGTTTGTATCCTCCCCTGGGTATCCGATCATTATACTCTGGGATCTGAAAAGACCCCAGAGTATTATAATTGTTCATGGGTTTCCACAATGGGGAATAATACTGTGGGCAGGGGTCACTATGGGGAATATTACTGTGTGCAGGGGCCACTGTAGGGCACAATATTGTGTGCAGGGGCCACTGTGGGGCATAATACTGTGTGCAAGGGTCACTATGGGGAATATTACTGTGTGCAGGGGCCACTGTGGGGCATAATACTGTGTGCAAGGGTCACTATGGGGAATATTACTGTGTACAGGGGCCACTGTAGGGCACAATACTGTGTGCAGGGGGGCCACTGTGGGGCATAATACTGTGTGCAAGGGTCACTATGGGGAATATTACTGTGTGCAGGGACCACTGTGGGGAATAATACTGTGCACAATAATACTGTCCAATGTTCACCTTGGGGCCCAGCCACTCCTAGTTATGCCACCCACTGCTACAATTCTATATTTAATAGCATTACAAGTAGATCAGTTAATAACCAAAAATCTGCATGAAATATTATCATTGCAACCTCAATATTATTTAATTATAAATTACCCAAATTGTCATACTTCTTTCCTGTTGCTTTTGTAGCGGCAACATATTCCATAGCACCGTACAGAGATTGTCAACAGTCACAACATGAGTTCCTGTCTCTAATTGAGATCACAATCTAAATTCTCCCATCTCAAACACACATTATGCCTCATTTCATAGGAAGCCAATTACCAGATCAGTGTGTTTTCTGACATGTAGGAGGAAACCGACACAAACAGGAGGAGAACGTACAAGCTCCATGCAGATGTTACTCACCACCGGGCCGCCAGACCTGTAATTAACTATCATTACTGACTGCTTATTGCAGGACCTGAGTGAGCCGCCATCATTACCTTCCTATACTTCCATACAAACACTGTAGTTAGCTACTGAGCTGATGGCAGCGGATAATTTCTAGGTAAAATAAGATCCATAGTGGTTTATTGCTTCCAAACAATTTAGAAAATTACATTGTAAAACATGCCTGTGCAGCAATATAGCAGCTATAGTCAGCTCCAAGGGGTACAGAAGCTTAAAGGGAGTCTATCACCTCCTCGAGCATATTCAGCTGCCACCACCATGTCATGGAGCACAATACAGTGATGCACAGAAAGCGAAAACCAGCTTTGAAGTCTTTTGAGGCAGTTGGTGCACTGGGGGCGGGCCTTCAACTCCGGGAGGTCTGCTTTTGCTGCTTAGGTTGGATGGGTGATGTAATAGCAGTGGGAGGAACAAGTCCCACCACATGGTCTGGCATAGGCAGGAGCTGGTAGGGGACTGAGCGGCATGAGCAGTGCTCCCGGGAGCTGAAGGCCCGCCCCTAGTGCACCAACTGCATCTTTGCAGTTTTTCTCTAAATCTACTAACGTGACATACATAACACAGGTATGTGATTTATCACTGTCATGTGCCATGTAATAGGGTGTTGACAGGTGAGTATGCTTGGAAGAGGTAATAGACTCACTGTAACTAGTTTGATATTTAAAGGGGTTGACAGGGGATGTCCGATCACGGAGGGCCGGGTCACCAGGTTTCTCAGGGATCAGTCCTCATAAGGCCTTCTTTTGCACATACATGCAAACACTTTATTTTCCAAAAATAATTTGTTTTAGTGTCATCATATTTTGAGAGCCATAACCTTATTCTTTTTTCATTGACAGGTTTGTGTGAGGGTCTGATTTTTGTTGGATGAGCTGCAGTTTATAGTTTAGGTTATATGCAAAGAAGCAGTGCAATAAAAAAAAAAAAACAGCAATTATGTTTTTTTTGTGGTTTTATTTTATTTTTTAATGACATTCACCATGCAGGATATATACTGTAATGTAATATTTTTATAGTACGGATCATATTTTTTTAATTGTTTTTTTAAGCTTTTTCTCTTAGTCTTAGTATGCTGGGACTTGTATACTAAGGGGCGAAATTAGTATCATAGTATACTGCATAAGGGCAGGTTCACACCAGCGCCCGGTCTCCGCTTTAGCCAATCTGGTGGTTTTCCGTCTTCTGCCCCGAGAAACTGGACAGGGGACGGAAACCTGGCAGTCAGTTTTCAAACCCATTCACTTGAATGGTTTTGCAAAGTGACCGCCCGTGTGCGTCTGCTGTAGTGCCATCTAGAGGAGGCAGCAGAGGCTGGACAGGACAGGAGCATGGACAGGTGAGCAAAAATTATCGATTGCTGCTTATTACAATTACAGATTAGGTTGCAGGCGATTTAAAAAAAACAAAAAAACCAGTTTATTGCATGAGGTGCCGCTTAAGGTCAATGTCTCATGGAAGGTGTGCCCCTGCCTGGTACCCACTAAATTACTGTAAACAAGGGGCCTCTTCACTTCAATGCTCCCACATACACCTGTGTCTACTATACACAGCCACATAGACTTAGAGGTGGCTTTGTCAATTACTGTAATGAGGGTTGCCATAAGGACTGTGGTCCCTTCATTTAGGCAACTTTTCATTTTCATAAATCCATAACTCAAGTGAAGATAACAAACTTTGTAATATACTTTATTTATGGAAATTGCCTGTTTCTTCACTTATTTGCCTATTTCTGTCAATGATCAAATCTGCACAATAGAACTCTATGGAGAAGGGAGGGGAGGAAACAGAGGTATCACCATTATATAGAGACAGTTCTGTGTTGTCAGGAATTAGTATCCAGCTATCTCCTAATAGGAATGACTCAATTCATGTTGTAGACAGCCTCATATCTCTATCTTCCCTGTCTTCTCCCCCCCCCCCCTCCATAGAGCCCATTGCAAATGGAGACTGCACTATGGATTTATAACAAGTAAATAAAAGTTTGCTTACACTATAGACACAACAATTATATTTTTCTACTGTGAAATAATGAGCGCGATCACAACTAAAAGTGACTGTAGATAGAAAACTGTTTGCTTGTTAGAAGGAACAATGGCGTGGAAGCAATATTGTATATTAGTAGTTACATAGTGGAAGTATTTCAGCACAATATCCATCTACTTTGTGTGTTTTGTGCCTACATTTCTAAGAAAAATTCTTGTAAAGTTTTCCATTTGTCTTCTGTTTCAGAGCAAGACAACGTCTCAGAAAGAGGAGGCACTCCTCCCCACCGCAAGGTGAAGGTATTCGCAATTAAATCCTTACTATAAAACTTCATACTTTGTGAGTACACAAATCTGTCTGCAGAGTATAGACAGACTGATGTTCTGATGGACTCCTGAAAACTCTACAGGTTATAACAATTCCAATAATTCTATATTGCTACTTGTAGTGCAGACATCTAAGGCCCGGTTCACATCTGCGTTTGGGTTTCCGTTTGGGGAGTCGGCTTGGGGTCCCCCCGAACGGAAACCTATACGCATTAAAAAGCAGTTAGCTAAGAAATCACACGGACCCCATAGACTATAATGAGGTCTATGTGGTTTCTGCTCGGTTTCCGCAAGAATCTTGCAGAGAGAAAAGTGCTGCTTGCACTAGTGGTCCCATTATCTGCTTCAGACTAGGATCCAGTTATTCCAAATTTTTACTAGACAATAAACTTGCCCCACTTATGTCTAGTGTCTATAAAAAACAGAGTGATTTATTATGCCGTATATTACCATCACTCATGACATGAGATAGCAATGCTGTCTACTTGCTGCTGAATGTGCTCGAGCCATGTGCACCTTGCTAATGTTAATGTACTTTCATAAGTCTAGTTGTAAATTTCTGACATTTTTGTGTTTTGCAGAAAGGAAAGAAGAGCCCTGTAAGCGAGACATCTTGGCAAGATGAGAGTAGTGAAGTTAGTGCTGCTCAGGTGAGTGCTCAATTGTAAAACCAATTTGACCAGTGATAATCGGCCATCTGATGCACAGAGGCATTGAATTTACAGTATGTGAATGGGAACTATTTACATGGCAGATTTTCTGTTGGATGGTCTTGAAGGACCGTTAAAAAATAGGTTATATCCTAGTATCTGTGAAAACGGGCACCCCACGGGTGCAAAATGGCCTTTTGTTCCATGGTCGTGTGAATAAAGGTTAGTTTTGGCTCTAGTACAAGTGCTATAGTGACAATAACAGAATAACTACAAATGTGGTGGGGAAAGCTATTGCTGATTTAGGCGGTGTGCATAGGATAACTTTGCTAAAAGAACACTTTACTATGTAAAACCATTTAACACATCAAGGTCACTGATAGGCTCTCTCCAAAAACAAAATCTCTGCATCCCCAGTGCCAACTACAGGTCAGTCTTTCACAAAGGTCAAAATTTCAAGGTTATTTTTTAATATAGAAGAAGGCAAAATTTGATTTAAGAAATCATCTCCTTCATTACATGTAATTGTGCCAGGAGTAACTGTAAAATAGCAAACATATATCAGAGAAAAGTCCAAGATAACATAATATAGGAGATCCAGGGACTGCAAACTCAAGTTATGATGCAGATAAAAAGATCCCTGACACAGAAAAGGAGAAATCTGAGCACAATAAGAAAAGCTGCTTGCTTTCTATAACTAATATATCTATTTCTGGCTGCTCATGTTATTGCTGATAGGATAAGTACATAGTAGACTTTCCTTACATTGTATGCTGTGAGCTCAGATCTGCCTTGAAGCTCCTGGGCCACAGTGCAGTATCGGTACTTGGATCCCTACCAACCATGTGCAATTTAGAATAGTGGAATATTTTATGTGTTAAAAGGACCTTTGGGGCCCCGTCATCGTCATGGCCCCAGTACCGATTGCTACTGCTGTACCCCCTATAGTTACACCTCTGGCTGTGTAATGCTGCAATATCTTCTCAGTGCATTGTACAGGGAAATTTGAGTGCAGACATGTACAGGCTGTGAAGAGGTACCAGCAGTGGCGTAACTACCGCCGTAGCAGCAGAGGCAGTTGCCACAGGACCCGGGACATTAGAGGCCCGGTGACAGTTGCTACCGCTGCTATCATTATACTCGGGGGGTCTTTTCGGACCCCTGAGTATAATGATCGGCGAACCGGGAGAGGTAAGAAACATAAAAAACACTGTTACTTACCTCTCCACGATCCGGGCAGGCTTTGGCCTAGTTGTCTGACGTCTCATGACCCCGGCCTGCGTCCCGGGCCAACTGCGCAGGCGTCGGAGGTGACGCAAAGGAAGACGACAGAGAAGGGGAGGATCCAGCCGAAGATAGAGGCGTCGCAGGATCGTGTTCTCGAGCAGCAGTGGGGACGCCTCCATCGCATTTTTCAGTGCCCACTCTGCTATACACTGTAGAGATAGTCACATTACCTGTAGGGTATCATGTATTGCTATATGTGTGTAGTGTGGATTTCCAGTGTTTATTGCACATACAATATAAGACTATTTTATCACATTAGGTATATTACCGCTATCTATACTTCATAGTGAATATATATTGCTTAGGAAATGCTATAAGTATTCTAATAACCCAAGAAAACTCTAACACAGCAGAGTAATAGTGTAAATGAATAACGCCTGCTAAGACTGGATAAGATAACTTAGATTGGAATTTAGCACAAAGTAAAAGTTGTAAAGAGTTGAGTGACTTTCGACTTTTTATCTCAGTCTCAGCGCCATTGCTTTACCTTCTCCCTTCTCTCCCTGCCATTTTGGCCATTGCGGTAAAATAAGTAGTGTGAAGCTGTGGATGAAAGAGCATAGAGAAGAACCCAGGCAGACACCTCTGAGCGGTGAGATCCTCTCTCATCTCCTGTATGATCTGGCACCCTGCTGGGAGACCATGCACTATTTATGAATGCACTCTCTGAATATTTACTACCTTGCAAAGTATTCAAGCCTTGAAGTCCTTAGGTTTTATGTTGTCTGGTTTAGCTGATATAGGTGCGCTCTGTCTTTTCACTCCACAAGCCTTTGTGTAGAATTACAAGTGGAGAATTACACCATCTGGCACCGCGCAGAGCGGCGACCTACTAATAGCAACTTTTTTTTGGTGAAAATACCCATATGTGTTGCAAGGAATGATAGTAGCATTATACAATCTATGTTGTATAAAATCAGTAGAGACAATGGGGGAGATTTATCAAGACACAGGTACTAATATACCTTGCGCCACCATAGGATCTTCCTATTTTAGGACGAGGAGCATGCCTCATTATAAATCAAGTGCAGCCAGTATATCTATGCCAGATTATAGGTACTATAGATCATCTACACCATAACATTTGTGTAAGTGATAATAATCTGCTGGGTACGAAGGCCCTTCTCTCTGCCAGGGCATGTGACAGTGGGAATGTGGTATAATAAAAATGCCATTGGCACAAAAAAAAAATGCTCAAATGGCATGACGTAAAAACTTTTACATCAGTTTTCTCGCATATGAGGATAATAAATCTCCACCAATGTTTATACTGTATATGTGGCTACATTTGATCTCATTGTTGTCTTGCAGGCACTTTGGTATACTAGTACAGACACTTAATTGGTTTGTGGCACCAAAGCAAACATAATTTACCAATCTCTGGGATTCAACCACTAGAACCCCCTCTGATCCCGAGAATGGGATCCTGTCTCCCCTGTGTGAATAGAACTGTACTTGCCAATCTCCTGCATGGAGAATGCACATGGGCACCTTGCTGCTTCATTCACACAGAGGAGAAAGGACCCTGTTCTTGGGATCAATGAGGGTCTCAGCGGTCAGACTCTACCAATCAGTGGCTAGGTCATAACTTGGTTTTGTGGCACAACCCCTTTAAGGGAAAATGCTTTTATAACAACAATAAGACCGGCCATAACCTGCTTTGTTGGCACAACTTTTTATTTTTAAAGCATTTTATCTTATAACTATGCATTGTTTCATCTCTCTGTTACTCCTCCTGGAAATGTATGAATAAATGGACAACTGAGAGTTACCCTTCCCTTGTCCTTCCATGGCCTGACACTCAGTCGGACCTCAGTGAATTGCGGCAGTGCTATGTGGTCTCTTATTCTGTAACTGAAAGTGGGTTTGATCGCTCTTTTATTCTACTATCAACCTGCAAAAACAGCACAGGGCTACCTAACATTGTACTCTAAAGCTGGTTGCACACGACCTAACTGGCAGCCATGAATGAACCGCACAAGTGGCGCGCTGGCGAACCACGGATGCCTTCCGTTTACCAAGCATGCTTCCATGGCCCCTTTCTTTCAATGAATAGGAGCTATGGAAGCAGGACCGCAAAATCGGACAGGAATAGGATCTGTTCCCTATTTTGCAGCCCAGACGTCGTCCCACATACGTGACCGTGTAATTCTTGGTCATGTGTACAGGCCCATAGAAATTAATGGATCAGTGTGCTACATGGGAAAAACGAGACTAAATCTCAGCCTGAGACCAGATATAGTAGGACTGAATATGAAGTGCACCTCATAATGGGATCCACTATGTATACAGGATTTTCCTGGGAAAGATGCCATTAACTGATCATTTTATGATGTAGTATTGGGTGGCATATTAGGGTGGGACAGATCTGCCAAAGTGAGAGTGCTGGCGGTTAGTAGCTCCCGATTCATAAAGATCTGAGCAGAAAACCCTTTCTATGAGGTCCTAATAATATATGGAGAATATTTTGCAAAATACTCTAGGGGAGAACAATTGCTCTTGAGTAGGCTGCTTTGCTGTGGGGTCCACTCTTTTGAGAGCAGTGTTGTACCCCAGAAGATGGCTGATCCCCAGATGGGTCCTGGTAGGGTAGGTTACAACTATTCCTGGCCATGGGACTGCTCTTTTTAGGGCACTACTCTTCCCAGCAGGCTACCATATATGTATAAACCCACTGTCCTGTAACAGGAGACTTCAGGGCTAGAATTCTAGTATACTCCATATTTATGCCATCTTTAAGGTAAAAATATGCAAATCTGTTCTCCAGGATGTAATTAGGAGAAAAATGCCTCTGTATGCTGCCCTCTAGGGACAGCCCCCTTAACATCATGCATGACTCAGTTAATAAGTCTACTGACATGATGCGGAGTTTATTGCCAAATTAATATTTCTATTCCAAAAGGAACAGATTCCCAGCTATGGACAGCGCTGTTTCGGTCTTTTGGACCTCCTCAGCATAGCGCAGGGATACTAATTTGGCAGAGTGAGAGACTATAGACCAGGGTCAGGGGATAATCATACACATTAGGGAGAGTGTGTGTCTACATAGGCATACGGAGACTTACTAGTCATTCCTTCTCCGCTAGGGATTCTGGGTAAAAATATGCAAATCTATTCTCCAGGATGTAATCTTTAAGTTATGCTTTATTTTCTAGTTCTACATCAATACACTCACTGGGCTGAATACAGTATAACCCACATCTCTGTTCATCTTTGCTCAATCTATGATTATTATGAAAATACAGTATAACCCCCATGGAGTTATATTTTATATACCTGGAATTAGATTTATACCGTGCTCCAAATTTTCATACAAATTGCATTTAAATGTTATGAAGATGTAATTTTTGTTTTTCAATTAAACTCATGTTTGGTATATTTTGTCTCAGGACTCCTTGGATCACGGAAATCAATCTCAAACACCTGTGATAATTACTTTGCCAAGTGAGGCCAATTAAAGGAAAACTAATTAAGGCCGGGGCTCCACGTTGTGAAAACACCATGTTTTACAGTACCTGCAAAGTGGATAGGATTCTGGCTAATCCCATTCACACATTGCTGCAACTCACAACATGGAGCCTTAGCAGGATGTTCCACATTATTAAGAAGGTCACAGGTTTTAAGCTAAATGAAAGAAAAAGGATATCTCTGCTGCTAAAAAGCATTAAATAGTGCAGTGCATGAATGAAAACATTAGGTATTTCAAGAACAGCGTGATCATCATACTGTACAGACTTTTGTGGCTGATTCAGAACACAGATAGGTTCGTGCAGATAAAGTCATATCCAGAAAGGTTTCTTCTAGACAAATTCATTGAATTAAGAGAGCAGTGGTGAAATGAACGCCTGAATCTCAAGCACTAGAAAGGAAAGGGAGGTGTCCCCCAAAACAAACAATTAAAATTTAACTTTTATTGGGATCTTTAAAAACTTGTGTCCCTCAAAAACATCAGCCACACTGACAATACTATGTGACCCCTCCAGTAGATATGATTGGGGAAACAACAATTAAATATCAAGGAATCAATAATCCTCATGCAGTGCAGTCCACCTATCTCAACATCTAAATCTCAAAGAGTGTGGTGGAATTCACTCTGATGTATGTTTAAATCTCCTCATACACTTCACCACACCCATAGGTATCAAAAGTGGGCCCACAGGTAAGTATTAGGGGCCAAGTAGCTGCTTTACAGGGGCTAAATCAACAATGCCTGACCTCCCTGTCCCATCAATAAGTCTGGGTCGACTGGACAATCATTTCTGGTGAGGCCATATATAAAATACTCCTTTCCTAAGTGATTCATACATTCCCTGTATTAAAGCCATTTGCCCTTAAAGTATCCAAAGCCTAATAATATTGCATTGGGTGTTTGTGTTCTACGCGTTTCACCTCCTAGCTTCTAGAGGCTCATCAGGAACAAAAATGTACCCTATGTGGATTAGATGCAGTAAAAACCGCAGTTCCTAGAGGCCAGATGGTAGCCTCCAGTACTTCAGTATGGTCCTATGGTACTGATAGTTGGACCGCACTGGATTAAGAGAGCAGCTTCTAAAATACCATTACAAAGCAGCAAAAAGGTATTGGAAGCTGCTGGTGCCTTTGGAGTCCCATGAACCTCAATGTGTAGAATCCTCCATGTGTTCTCAGTTATGCATACATCTACTATTCAGCCATTCCTATATAGTCCTCACAAGCAGAAATGGTTGCAGTGGGCCCAGACATACATGAAGACTAATTTTGCAGCAGTCTTGTTTATTTTATTTTTTTTTAATGTAGATTGTGAGCCCCACATAGAGCTCACAATGTACATTTTTTTCCCTATCAGTATGTCTTTTTGGAGTATGGGATGGAAATCCATGCAAACACGGGGAGAACATACAAACTCCTGGCAGATGTTTTTTTTTGCCCTTGGTGGGATTTGAACACCAGGACCCCAGCGCTGCAAGGCTGCAGTGCTAACCACTGAACCACCATGTGGCCCCCTTGTTTACTTATAATGCCGTGCAACCTTGTATAGTCCCAGATGGATGGAGCAGTAAATGGTTGGTAGGCCACCATGTCCCAACAAGACTGCAACGTCAGCAAGGAGGTGGTGGAGTCATGTAGGGCCCTTTAGAATCCCTGAAGGTGTGAAAATGACCTCTGCAAAGTATACAGAGTTTCTGACTGACCACTCTCTTCCATGGTACAAACAGAAGAACCTTAGCAAAATTATCTTGTAGCATCTCTCATGCAGCAAAGAATACCTGAGTCATGGCCTGCCATGGGAATAAAAGGAGAAAAACGCATGATGTGTCCCCATCCTCCCCTAACCCTATTGAGAACCTTTGGGGTATCCTCAAGCACTTAACCATTTTCAGTTCTTTACAACCTATAAAATGTTTAGAAACTCTGTTGCATATAATAATAATAATAATAATAATAATAATAATAATATTATTATTATAATATGGAACAGGGGGATTTATATTTTTTTAATTTTTGAACATAAAATTATCATTGGGAGGTTTGTCCAATAAAACTTGACTTCTACTCTTTGGACAGTTGACTATTATGCTGACTGTCATTTGCATTGACCAATTAGGAAAATCAGAGGAAAATATCATTTGCATAATAATTTGGAACACGGTGTATAATTTACCATATTTACTAGGGCTAATATTCAATCATACACTCTATACAGTGTAGTAGGAAAAGTTATATCTAACTATTATCTAACAATAATCTATTTTATACAACTTTCCGCATTTCCTTTGACATCTTTTCTCTGCAAACGATTTTACGTGTAAGCTGGCCGCGCACATTCATATCTGTTCATTTACCTGATTAGAAGTCTTGTGATACCGCGTCTGTATTCATATTGCAGATTTTTTTATTTATTTTTTTAAAGGAATTTGGACAATATAGACTTGCTGAAAAAATTCACAAAGGGCATAAAGGAGATGTCAGAAGTGGGCAGAAGAAGGACAAACCGAGCAAACTGACTGCGGAGGAAAGTGATCAAAGGATAGAGGATACAGAAGAAAGAAACTCAAGAACAAGATCTCCAGAACAGGTGCCGGGATTCATATAAACACATATCGTCTGCTACTAGATTTGCGATACCTGTCCAGAATGTAATATACATTACAGATTTTAGATAATAGGGTACATTGTCATGGACCGTTTTGGAAAAACAAAATTTGAATTAACATGAAAATTATTCATTTATTCTATTTTAATATATACCTAAAAGTCGAAAAAGTAGCAAAAATGATATTGGTAAAAGGTCAGATTCGACCTATAAACCTAAAATTACAATGAAAATCCTATAGTTCATGTCCGGAGGTAACATCAGAATTACTAATGTTTTCAGACAAAAGATGGGATGAGGTGTAGGTATCCCCCTAGAACCATGATGGTGATCCTATGGCAAATGTGCCAGAGATTAACGTAGAGCCCTCTCTGTTGGCATGCACGCCGTTGCCCTGATAGCTCACTAACGGGGAACCTGGTACAGAATTTTAGGCCACAGCCTACACTGACTGCAGAGTGTGAACTCTGTCCCAACGCAGGCGCGATAACGTATGTCATCAGCGCCTGCAGTCAGAAAAAAAAAGAAGGATGACGCTTTTTGTGGGACTGCATACTAGGTAAGCAGCAGATAATACTCTGTGGAGTATATAATACTGTGTGTGGGGCCTACTGTGGAGTATATAATACTGTGTGGGGGACCTACAGTGGAGTATATAATATTGTGTGGGGACCTACTGTGGAGTATGTAATACTGTGTGTGGGGCCTACTGTGGAGTATATAATACTGTGCAGGGCCACTGTGGAGTATATAATACTGTGTCTGGGGCCTACTGTGGAGTATATAATACTGTGTGGAGAAGTACTGTGAAACATGTAATACTGTGTGTGGGGCCTACTGTGGAGTATATAATACTGTGTGGGGACCTACTGTTGAACTTATAATACTGTGTGTGGGGCCACTGTGGAGTATATAGTACTATGCAGGGGCCACTATGGAGTATATAATAATGTGTGAGGGCCACCGTGGAGCATATAGTACTTTTTGGGGGCCACTGTAGGGCAGATTGTACTGTCTGTGGGCCACTGTGGGGCAGGTTGTACTGTGTGTGGGGTCCCTTCACTATTTATATCACACAGTATCTGTTTTATAGCAGACATGATATTAGCACATGCTGTAATAACATTGCCCGGTCGCTTTAAAACAGATCCTGTGTGATGTAAATAGTGAACATTAATTTTTCAAAAGTACCAAATGCGGAGACCATTTCCCTTACAGTATAAAGTTGTTCTTATCATTGAAAGCTCGGTAAAGCCCCATTTACACAACTGTATATTGCTGGTCCGTAACTGTCCACAAAACTGTGGATCTGCACAGTGTTAAAGTGAAATTGCTCTGTTGGCACTTTGTGATAATTTAGTGGGTTTTGGGTTGCAGTTTGGGCACTTGGTCTCTAAAAGGTTCCCCATCACTGATCTAGGGGGCCGCACTATCACAGCTGAAAGGGAACAATTTTGTTTGAGGGAAAAAATACTGATCTGGCATTCCTGCCATTGCCAAAAATATTTTCCTATTCCCATTCACTTCAGGAATTTGCCCCTAAAAATTGGACAGGAGTCTTCTTTTTTTTCACTAGCTGATTTTTTTTTTTCAGCTTGTCACCTACTGAAATGAATGGGATACAGATCAAGGAAAATTCTGCTGCAATATTCCACTTTGTGAACTTACTCTACGGCCAGTTGCAGATATATAGAAAATATTGGTGAAGCTCTACCACTACAAAACTGGTATATATATATATGTATATATATATATATATATATGTATATATATATATATATATATATATATATATATATATATATATATATATATATATATATATATATACACTCACCGGCCACTTTATTAGGTACACCTGTCCAACTGCTCGTTAACACTTAATTTCTAATCAGCCAATCACATGGCGGCAACTCAGTGCATTTAGGCATGTAGACATGGTCAAGACAATCTCCTGCAGTTCAAACCGAGCATCAGTATGGGGAAGAAAGGTGATTTGAGTGCCTTTGAACGTGGCATGGTTGTTGGTGCCAGAAGGGCTGGTTTGAGTATTTCAGAAACTGCTGATCTACTGGGATTTTCACGCACAACCATCTCTAGGGTTTACTGAGAATGGTCCGAAAAAGAAAAAACATCCAGTGAGCGGCAGTTCTGTGGGCGGAAATGCGTTGTTGATGCCAGAGGTCAGAGGAGAATGGCCAGACTGGTTCGAGCTGATAGAAAGGCAACAGTGACTCAAATAGCCACCCGTTACAACCAAGGTAGCCAGAAGAGCATCTCTGAACGCACAGTACGTCGAACTTTGAGGCAGATGGGCTACAGCAGCAGAAGACCACACCGGGTGCCACTCCTTTCAGCTAAGAACAGGAAACTGAGGCTACAATTTGCACAAGCTCATCGAAATTGGACAATTGAAGATTGGAAAAACGTTGCCTGGTCTGATGAGTCTCGATTTCTGCTGCGACATTCGGATGGTAGGGTCAGAATTTGGCGTCAACAACATGAAAGCATGGATCCATCCTGCCTTGTATCAATGGTTCAGGCTGGTGGTGGTGGTGTCATGGTGTGGGGAATATTTTCTTGGCACTCTTTGGGCCCCTTGGTACCAATTGAGCATCGTTGCAACGCCAAAGCCTACCTGAGTATTGTTGCTGACCATGTCCATCCCTTTATGACCACAATGTACCCAACATCTGATGGCTACTTTCAGCAGGATAATGCGCCATGTCATAAAGCTGGAATCATCTCAGACTGGTTTCTTGAACATGACAATGAGTTCACTGTACTCCAATGGCCTCCACAGTCACCAGATCTCAATCCAATAGAGCATCTTTGGGATGTGGTGGAACGGGAGATTCGCATCATGGATGTGCAGCCGACAAATCTGCGGCAACTGTGTGATGCCATCATGTCAATATGGACCAAAATCTCTGAGGAATGCTTCCAGCACCTTGTTGAATCTATGCCACGAAGAATTGAGGCAGTTCTGAAGGCAAAAGGGGGTCCAACCCGTTACTAGCATGGTGTACCTAATAAAGTGGCCGGTGAGTGTAGATATATATATATATATATATATATATATATATAATATGTGTGTGTGAATGAGCTGTATATCTGCGCGGAGAGACTCTGGATTGTGGCACAGAGTCACATAGGACTGTGAAAATCATGGTCGTGTGTACGGGCTCATAGAAAAGAATGGGTCAGTGGGCTATCCATGAAATACAAGGATAGCACACTGACCCACACAACGGTTATCTGCAAGGGGCCTGATACACTGAAAATTCTCTGCATGCAAGTCCACAATTCCAGATGAAAAACCTGCAGTCTATCCTTCCAATGTGAAGATACCCTTAAAGGGGCTGTCCTAGCTGCACAAGCTCCAGTCATTATGACTTTTCAATAGCGCACATTCAGATGACTGGACATGGTGGGGCGGCATCTGGTCCCTTCAGTGTTTTAGTCATTCTATATACTCTGGCTAATATATTGATGATCCTACTGGCTAGTAATACGGCATATAGAAAGGATATATTCTGATATGACATCTCCTTTATTGTGGCAATAACTTGACTCCATTCAGTATATTTAGGGATAACCAGAATAAAGCAAGGGCACATCAAAGCCTTTTGTACCAATATACTGTACTTTTCTCTATGACTTCAGGAAGGCAAACATTCTTCTGCAGAAACTGATACTGAAGATGGTGATGAAGCCTTTAGTACAAGTACTGAAGATTTTCAGGATCAAAACATTGAAGAAGAAGATTTGTCTGACCAAAACCTGCAGGTATGTTTCACTCGGGCTAGGTTCACACCTGCACCTGGGTTCCTTTTGGGGTTTCTGTCCCCAAATCCGCTTGAAAAATGCAGATAAAAGTCCCACAAGAAGGGCTTTTCCCTCTGCATTTTTCGGGTGGAAACTCAGCGGACCCCATTATAGTCTATGGGATCCACAAATTTCGGCGGGTAATCAATTTTTAAGAGGATTGGTTTTCCGTTTTTCGGGTCCACAGCGGACCTGAAGAACGGAAACCCGATCGTAGGTGTGAACCTATTGTTAACAAAACACCAATATAACCAAAAAGATTTGCAGTCTCAGATTAATGTTATGGGAACCTGTCACCATGAAAGGGCCATCTAATCTGCAGGTAGTGTATAGAGCAAGAGGAGCAGAGCAGATGGATATATAGATGTCATTTATCACTTGTCTTCTCTACTCTTTCTATGCTTAGAAGAAATAATTGAGTATAATGGGCGGTCATGGCAGTGACTGACAGCCTCCCCTCTGTCATACTGAGCTGTCAATCACTGTCAGGACCGCCCACTGGACTCAATAGCAGAGAAATAAATGGATAAATGACAAGTTATATTGAAGCTTTTCCTATGTATCAATCTACTCCACTCCTCCCCTCTCCAACATTCTGCATTTACATAGCAGACCCGTGCAACTGCAGCCTAAATATATCTTATGATATTATATTCAGCAGATTGCTTAAAGAGGTTTTCAAGGGAAATAAAATATTGCTAAATCATCTGAACAAGGGAACCCTGAAATAACAAAACTTTACTTGTATCTCGCAACACACAGGAAATTCTTGAAGATGTCCACTAGGGCAATCAAAATGGCCATCACTGTGGCCCACGTCTACCAGTGACTGGCTAAGCCGGCATGTCCAATTATTTTGTGTGCATGTTGGAGTACGGTGTGTCCAGATTAGAGGGTTTGGGCAGAGGTAATGTTTTGTTGTGTTAGGCGCCCTTGTTTAACCATTTTTTCCTGCAAGAAAGTTTAAGAAGTTGCCACATGTATTTAATTGAATGCATTACACTTTCTTACTAATTCTGGACAGTCTTCTGAGGTATACGTTGAGCCACCACACAGAGGTCCTCAGAGCCTTCCACATGATCTTACTAAAGCCCTGGTATGTACCATGAAAGGGTATGCGGAGATTATATGGGGAACGGTGGCATAACTACCACAGAGGCAGCTGCCACAGGGCCCAGGAGATTAGGGGCCCGGTGACAGCTGCTACTGCTGTGGTTTTCTCTTTTTTCTTAATAGGCCGTTACCGGCTGGAGTCCAGCCAGTAACAGGCCCTAATTACTTACCGATCCTGGCTGGGCCATGTCTTGTATCGGCATGTGGAAATAAACCATAAAAAATGTTTAATTCATATCTCAACTGTATCATTCCTCTACCGCACTCCTTTCTTATCAGATACAAGCAGATACAAGCAGGAACACACCAGAGAAGGAGCCATTGGATTCGTCCATACTGGTATTAGAGGAGGGGGTTTCTTCATACACATATACTGACAAGCTGGCTGACAACAGACACAGTATACTTACAGTATGTTCTCAATTTATAGTCTTATTGTTCTACTGAAAACAACTGAAACCATTCCATATTTTACCTTAGATGTACTCAATGATGTACTTTAAAGGGAGTCTATCATTGGGATTTTTGACTAGGCCCATCTACATGTAGCCCTTAAGAAGGCTATTGTAGGCATACCTTTTGTTTCCAGATTGTTGCTGGCTTTTTCACAAAAAAGTCCATTTCTTCTTCTGCACATCCACGTCATCAGCACGGACCTGCATCGCCGCCATCCCCTTGATTGAAATTCACACCTTCTCCTCCTCTTCTTTGCTTCGTTCTTACACGAGTCTGCATGGCGCCAAGGTGGCGCATGGAGAGAGTACTGTACGCTTAGCCCCACATGCACCAAAAAATGATGCAGGTGTAAACATAGACCTACTGGCTGTTGTAGTCATTTCTAATTATATGTATTTTTTGTAAGCAATTATTTATTTATTTAATAGCAGAACAAATCGGACCAAGTGGAAGAACATGAGCATGAAAGAAACCAAAAGATAAAACGTATCCAAGATAAGCAAAAGATACAAAATGAGGCTGAAAGAAAGCAATGTACGGAAAAAGAAAATCTGCAGCTCTCCCCAGGTGACCATTCATAACCAAGGTTTACTTATTATCACGTGGTTATAAGTGGGTGTGGACATGTTTGGTTTATTATAGGCGGGTGGTGGGACCTGAGATCCATTTCTAGTGGGGTAAAGGCAGCGCCGCACCTCCCATGAGGCGACCTGAAGCGACCTCTTCAGGTGTCGTTATGCCAGGGCCCCGGGGAGGGCGGCATTTTTGCTGACCTAAGCCAGTCCAGGACAAGCTGTCCTGGACTGGCTTAGGGTCACCGTCACTGAGCGGTGGATTGAGGAGGCCGCTGGAGCAGCGCTGCTCCAGTGGCCGCCCCTCACGCTCAGGCAGAGAGCAGGTCCTCTCCCTGCCTGCTCTTTGCCTGCTAAAGACGCCTGCTCGGCCCCCTCCTCGGGGGGGGGGGCTTTCTGACGGCAGAAACCCATGGTTCACCCCTGGGTAAAGGAACCCCAGGGCTCCTATCTAAGGCCCCACGTTGCGGAAACGCAGCTTTTTTGTAATGGAGTAGGAGTGGATTGAGCAGAAGGTAGAGGTATAAGAACGTCCTATATATCCTCCATTCCTTTTGTAACCATTCTTGGCTTTGGCTCAAAAAGACACAGCAAAATCTGCAGCAAAAAAAGCTGCGTTTCCGCAACGTGGAACCTTAGCCTAAATGAAGATAAGGCCCTTCCCTCACCAGCATAGATCTCTCGACCACCCTTACCCTTACACTGCAACTATGTTCAGACACACTGTTATGGCTTTTGGTTGTGTATTTTGCGCTAAAAACTAGCAAAAAAGTACAGTTCAATGATGTGAATGGGTTTTACAAACTTCCTTCTCATGTGGCGGAAAGTATCCATGGATTTTCAGATCTGCCGCATGTCATAGACATTACTTCTTTGATATGGAATTTCACCATGGATTTCACAAAAGCTGAATTCAACTGCAAAGCCGTAGAAAAATTCATAATTTGATCCATGCAGGTTGCCTGCAATAGAAAATATCTGCCACATATGAACATAGTGTCCACCTAGAAAATAAATTGAAAAGGGAATAGAGATACAAAGACAACACTTGCAGAGTAGCGAGGGCCTATCTAGTGTTTAATAAGATAGACTTTAATAGACTTTATGGCTGACACGCATAAACACATAAATATACACGAAAGCTAAACAGCTGCCGGGCACCAATTCTGTTCTTTTTGGTGCCTGATATGTTATTTAGTCTCTGTAATGTCAATAGGGGGTTGTCAGACAGGAACAGACAAGGGGTGTTATTCAGAGCTCCAATCAGAGGCAGCCAGTGTTAGAGCTCAGTCACACCCCCTTGTCTGCTCCGGCCTGACACCGCCCTCCTGACAGTACAGAGACTAAGTAACATATCAGGCACAAAAAATAACAGCATTGATTGCTCAAGAATGGTGGGGGCTACAGAAAAAAATTCCAACTGTGCTGGAATCAGTGGAGCAGTGACTATTAAATGATACAAAGAGCTGGACAAGTATCTTTGCAAACAGTAATTGTTTTGCTGTGCTTGTCTGCGGCATATACCCAACTGCACTCCATTCATGTGGCTGAAACAGGAGAGCAGGGCTCTCGTTACTAAGGGCGAGCTTCCCAATGTATGTTTAACACGGGCTGCCGACAGATGCCATACAGTGGAATATGTCACCCATATGGACTATTATGGCATTTGTTCAACACATACATTTTTACTTTTACTTTATTTTTTTCCCTTTAGTACACTGACTTATAATGGCCAGACTGAAACCAAAAGGACACTCTTATGGCCTTCATCTGGCAACAAATGGTGCGGACACATTTAGGGTGCGCATCGGGTTCATTCACGGCCTATACACTTAACATAGAGGAAAATCGTGTATGGGGCAACTTTACCCCATAATAATATAAAAGCCTAATATTTTTTATAAGGACTATTTTGGCTCAGCTTGCTTTAATATATCATGTGTAGGTATTAATGTCTAATATTTACAATTCACTATATGGAAGTTCTCAAATAAAAATTAAATCAAGGCAATTTATTTCTAAGGAGGGGCAGAAAGCAATTCCCAGCATTCATATCCTTGTGACCAATATCCTATATGTCTACCCAGATGCCACAAACATGGAAGCGAAGTCACATCATAAAAATGCATCTGGTAGAGAGGACACGACCCATGTACCAGACACTACAGACAGTGATCCTGCAGCTCCCTCTACTGGTCAGGATCAGTACCACAGCAAGAAGTCTGTACAAGTCAAAAAAGGTAGGAATATTGTGGAAGTGGTTGATCTATTATTTTACGTACAATTTTATTATTTATCTGTTATTCAGTGAAATTTTAGCTTGGAACTGCGAAAATAAAATCTAAAAAATCTTATAGTTGCTTTTTTGGTTCACGGTTTTTAAACATGTTTTGTTTTATCCGGATACTCTGGTTTCTTCCCACACTCCAAAGACATACTGATAGGGAATATAGATTGTGGACCCTATATGGGACAGTGACTGACAATGTGTGCACTGTGGAATATGATGGCGCTATATAAGTAAGCCAAATAAATACATAATAAAATACTTTGGATTGCTACCTCACATGTCTAAAAATTCTTGGCGTTAGGAATGTAATCGTATTTAGAGGGGTTGTCTGAGACCCAGGCGTAACAAATACTGTCCGAGATTCACAGGATAGCTCATCAATATCAGACTGGTGGGGGTCCGACACCTGGACTTGGCTGACGGACGTCACATACAAGGTACTGCACCAAATAAGCTGATAGGTGCAGGGTTCGGGTGTTAGACCCCCACCAATTTAATACTTGGATTACGCCTTTAAGTGAAGACACTACACAAGTATTTTCTATGAAAGTTAAATTGAAGATTTTGGTCCAAATATGCAAAATATATCGAGGAGTTGTGATAAGACGTCCAAGTCTGTAAAATGATTCAATTCCATCCATAACTCTAGGAGACTTAATGGTAGTGTTAACCTTCCTTACAGTCCGCCATGCTCAGATCACTTATTATTAAAGTGTTCATGGGGGAGGACTTTGCACCATTCAAGTACCTGTCCTGTCATCTCATTTACTAGGCTCCGGGAAACAAGCAAACCTGAAACATAAGACGACAGAGGTTACAAAGATGCAAAAGCCAAAGCCCAGTGATATACATGAGAATAACCCTGAAATGTGAGTAATCTGCCTGGAATCTTCTTTCATCTTAAAGTGTCACTAACATTTTGGACACCTTTTCATTTTCCTGTAGTATATGTATCAGTAATACACTTTGTCATATGAAAGAATTGGAATCTCCTCTTTCATATGACACCAAAAGCAAGTTTGTATGTTTTATAATGTCCAACATATACCTGTATGCAGTGTCCCTGGTCTTCCCTCATATTCTCTACATTTCACACAACCCCGTAATCCATACACACAGAAGCAGAAATGGAAAAATAATAGACAGAATAAAGAGATACAGGATTTCACAGAAAGGAGCCAATATGTGTTAATAAAGTATAATGTCACAAATACGGCTAGAAAAGCAAAAGTTATCCAAAAGTTCAGCAACGCTTTAATGTCTAGATTTTTGGCTACTTATCCGTTATCTATAATTCCTAATCTAGACCCAGATTAAATCTAAATAATATATAATCACTAGTAGGATGTATAGGCATGAGACAGTAAACTGCTTTCTTTCTTGTGATTAACAGCTAGGATGGAGCCCAGAGGTGGCCTGCTGTTAGCTATTAACCCCCTCACCAATCTAGACCACCAGAGATTTTGGACACCCGACGGACCCCATTGTACTTAATGGGATCCATCGGTTGTCATAGGCCGCAACGATATGCATATCTAATACAATGTGTTCTTAGTCTTAAGGATGTAGAGACAGTACCCAGCGAGAGGAAAGAGAATCTGTCTGTCAATCCACAACAGGCAGAAGTCACTCAAGAAAGCGGCCACACTGAGAAGCAGCAGCTAACAGAAGAAGAAGAGCTGGCACTTCTCCAGGAAATCACCAACACCGTGGTCAGTATCCTGCCCGCATTCGCTGCCGCACATTCTCCTACGTGCATTGTTGCTGGATGAGAAAACATTGATCGCAAGGGAAATTCATATTTTTTGACTCATTGGGAGATTTTTATTAAGCAAAATGCACCGGAATTCTGGCTAAAAAATCTGTCTAATATTCCTTGTACCATATTTTCCTATATGAGCGTATCATTTATGATTTTACAAAAGGCGGGCGTGACCTATAAGAAACTGGGGATGGCCTAAATTGTGACACCATGCGCCAAAAATGCATCAACATTGCGGTAATTTTTTGTCCTAGTCTAAACCAACTAATAACTGGTGTAAAGTTAGACTAGATTGTATAAACATATGCAACATTTATCAAACATGACACTTTGAGAAATCTAGAACAGGTTAAGACTGTCCAGTGTAAATCTAAACTTAGTATTAATAAATCTGCCCCATTATATTGTCTGAAAGATCGTCCCCTCACAAGTATTAGCTGTCGGCTCTTTTCTTATCCTGCTTTCCCATTCTCCAATAAGTCACAATATCATACTGTGACATCTTTTTTTCTAGCATGGATTGCTATGTATAAATTAGGTCTCTCCGTGCTGCCTGCAGATAGTATTATGAACTATCATGTGACCTCAGATTCAAAGTCCCCCTGTTCTTCTTCTGTATATATGACTCATCTGCCACTCGTATAATCTGCTCCCTATGGCCCCCTCTGTCACAGATTCCCATTCCACTGTTATTGCCCCTAGTAGCAGATTGTGTATTTTATAGGATGTGTGGTGACATCATCTTCACTGTCAAAGGTCCTGGAAGGTCAATTTTAGTATTGGCTCTGCAGTGATTTGCAGAAACGGGAAATGGATATACAGATACTAGACATGGGTGCAGGTACAAGTCATATAAAGGTAATGGTAGGTTCACACTGATGTTCGGGTGAATCCACCTGAGATTTGGTTTAAAGGGAGTCTATGAGTGGTGACATGCAATCTAAACTAAGGACACGTTGGAATAGTCTTTAGAAAGGCTGTTCTACTCCTACCTCTGGTTAAAGGGGTTGTCCAGGCAAAAATGGAAAACTCTTTTAACTTTTAAATAAGGTGGAGGCATTGAAAAAAGAATGCATACTCCCCTGTCCCCGATGTCCTCCGGAGTGTCCTAGTTCTTCTGCTCTCACTTCTCCCGGATCTCTTCCAGATTTCCCCTGAAGCCGCTGATTGGCCTTTAAGTCCTGAATGGTGCCGTTTCTGAAATTAAAATAATTTTTTTTTGATATATGCAATTGATGCTCAGGGAGGCTAGGGGGCGCTCCCCATATGCTTCGAGCATAGATTCGTCACAGCTCGAATGCCACCTCCTGTGCTGTTCCTACACATCCCCTGAGACATCATGGTGCTCCTCCTCGAAATCCTGCATATGCGCTGCGTATGCTCTGCCACTTCAAGTTCAGGCACAGCCGATGGCACATCCTCTGTCAGCCATCTTTATTCTATTACTAGAGACTCCACGGACTGTTATACCCCAAATCACCCCCGCCCCCATACTCTCCCCTTCGACACCAGCTCCCCCCCCCCCCCCCACTTTACTAGCTTTGGCAATGCCAAATATCTATTTGGACATGCCAATAAAGCCTGTTTGGTTTGATTTGATACTAAACAACCAGCCGGTGGAGCATGTGCTGTTGGGTCTTCCCGAACCCAAAGTGGGAGAGCTGATAGCACATACATGGAATTTCGAACTCTCTGAAGGCAGCGTCAGGGGAAGAGGAGCACCATGACGTCTCAGGCGGCACGTAGGAATTGCACAGGAGGCGGCATTCGAGCTCTGACGAAGCTGTGCTCGGAGCACAGGGAGAGCAACCACATCCTCACTGAGCATCATTTGCATGTATCAGAAAAGTTATTTATGTAAAAAATGGAACCGTTCAGGACTTAACCAGAGGTAGGAGTAGAATAGCTTTTCTAAAGGCTATTCTGACATGTCCTTAGTTTAAAATGTACCGTATATCACGAATGATAGACTGGGAAAGGCGAGTATGGTTTTGAAGTTTTTTTCACCTCCCTTAGCCTATGTAAAATATTACATTTTTGCCTGAACAATCCCTTTAAACCTTCACAAATTAAAAAATTACGTGGCAGGATCCCCTTAACGGAAATGCGTCTCACGAAAATTACCAATTTTATTAATCTACTATGATAAAACCTATTAATTCTAGTAATGTGGGGGGTTCCTCTATAGCAGCCACTTAATTTGCATCACTGACCATATGATAACACCTCTACAGATAACACTACTGACAATAGATAATGGCACAACGTTTCCTCACAAATTTCAAAGGATGGAGAGGGACAGTATGTGAAGGGCGCTATGCGTGCCATGGCAAATTTAGCTCCACCCTCTTCTATGTTGACTTGTCCTTTCTCATCCATTTTTCCATGTACCCTCACACCGTACAATGCTCCTACAGTCACCCTAAAAGTATAGACCCCCACATTATAATGTTCCCCTCCAATTGCCACACAGTATGAAGTCCCTGTCTTGGTGCCCCAGTTTAAACTGGGGGAACTAAAGGAAGTTATTAAACCATGGGGGGTAGTTGGATGGGGACATTAAAGTGGGGCAGTTGGAGGGGGGAGATTAAACCATAGGGGTATCTGGTGGGGGACGTTAAACCATGGGGGCAGCTGGAGAGTGACTTTAAACTGGGAGCAACTAGAGGCAGACATGTGTCCCCCCAGCTACTCCCACAGTTTAATGTTCCTTTCCAACTTGCCCTCAATTTAATGTCCCCCTCCAGCTGCCCCCAGTTTAATGTCCCCCTTCATCTGTCAACAGTATAATGCCCCCTTCATCCGTTGCCAGTGTAATGCCCCCCTACATCTGTCGCCAGTTTCATGTCCCCCTTCATTTGCCTCCAAAGTTCAAACATAAAAAAACACTGATACTCACCTCTCCTCACTCCCCTGTGAAGTCTCTTCTCTTGGTCTGTTCAGGGAGCTGCAGGCATGATATAAGTGACGTTATTACATCGCACCTGCAGAACCCGGGACCTGAGCACACAAAGGTGTACATTACATAAAATGGTAAAGTCTGTCTGCCGATGGCTCCTGCTTCATCACTGTATTTAACTCATCTGTGTCCGGAGAGGATGCAGATGATTTGATATCGGGACATACCTCCTGCCGAACGGAACAGCAGGACAGGACCCGGAATCCAGGACTGTACCGCTGAATCCAGGACGGTTGGGAGGTATGCTTATCTACTTCTACTTTCTGCATAGAGCATGTCTAGAAAACTCTTCCATATACTGCTATGACTCAGCTCCAGACTTTTGATGCCTATGGCCATGACTATGCTGTAAGGCATAACACTAAATGCTGTTAAAGCAGAGGAGAAGCTCAGACAAGATGGCAGCCCCACATTTACATAGAATAGAGTTAAAATCTATAGTCAAACAAAGGTTGTGGGTGAGTCCCTACAAAGTCTAACACCATCCAATCCCTGCTGACCATGCCAGAACGTGTAGCGATACCCACAACCAGCTGTCAATGTGTTTAGAAACTTCCAGTAGGAATAACAGAGGAACGGCATAACACAAAGTTCTAAGGAAAGATGTTCCATAGTTATTTCATGAGGAAAACAAAAATTTACTAAAACTCACATGTCATGAGGGCTCACCGGACCTCCGTAACGGACTTTGAGGATATTTTTTGTAAACTTGGGTATAAAGACTTTCATTCACTTGCCCATATAGTGAGGCACAAACAATTTGCTATGCTCTTCATTTTACCATTGCTTTGACATATCCCTGCTTTGATATGGTTAGTGTTACTTGTGTGCAGACAAAAGAGGCTGGAAAGGGGAAGGGAAAGAAGAAAGCCAAAAGTGAAAAGGTACAAAAAACGGAGAAAGCTCAAACTTCACGGGCCAAGAAAGCAAATCAGAAAGCCGGAGCAGAACAAGGAAAGGCTGTTTTTGTTGTTGGTAAGCAATTTCTAAAAATCAATGCGACCTTGTGAATATTATTGAACTCTGGGTGATATGACATATATCAAGGGAAAGATTCATCTGCAGATGCTTGGGAAATCTAAGATGCATCTTCAGACAAGCAGGTGCTGTGTGTCCAGGGGTGATACTCTCAACGGGTCCTGTGTGGTTCAGGCCTACAAACTCATAAGATGCTTCTGTCTAGAATCATTGGAAGTGCCAGCACACAATCTCCACTGGGTTAGGCTTAGTTCAACCATAAGCAATAATCCAGGCAATTTGCTTCAGACTTCTTGCTTCATCGTGGCCTTTCAGGGGGTAAGGTCCGTAACATGGGCCATCAATATCTGAATGGTGGAAGACCAACCATTGGGATCACTGCCAGAATGATGGTGGACCGTGAAGCTACATTGACACGATAGAGAATAATGACTGTGTGATGTCTGTTTTTTTTAACGGACGTCACACAGCACCATTATATTCAATGTCAATGAATTGGGGCTATTCACATGACTGTTATTTTAACGGTCTGTTCTCGCACGCTGTCAAAATATTGGTCATGTCCTATTTTTGGCTGTTTTCACGGATCCTTCCATACACTCAAATGTATGGGGGATTCGGAAAATGGGTTCAAGATGGCCCTCTGTGGTCATATGAATGTAGCCTCAGCCACGCAGAACTCCGCTGTACAAAGAGTTGGGCTCTGTCCCAGTCCATCAATATTAAAGTCCCAGAAAGTTGCTTAAATGGTTCCCCATACACAGTGCCACTCTCAGCCCAGCTACTGTATTTTACAGGGCAGCCCAGAAATAAAAAAGCAGAAAGCAACATATCTTATCCAAAGAAAACCTCAGAACAAGTAAAGGTGCAAGAAACCATCCATGAAATTCCAGAAACACCCGAAAAGACACAAGAAGAAGAGGAGGACAATGATACTGAAAGAGAAAGTGAAGACTCTTATGTCATAGAATACCATGAGAGGACTCCAACTCCAACACCGTTCGATGATATTCCCCCTGAATCAGAGAGAGGTGTATCCCCCGAGACATCCGACCAGGTATCGGAGCAGGCAGCTGCTACGCTAGAAGTGACAAGTCAAACCAACGAAGACGACTATTCCTATAGTGAAACTTCAGAGGTACCTTCTGTTTTTCCATGTTTATAACATGTCCATAAATCCTACATTACTTGTACAGCATTCAGTATATGGGCTTGGCTGAGCTGCCATAAGGATTGTCTAGGGCTGCGGTACTGTCTAAATGCTATCTGTAGTGCTCAGTATGGGGTCAGTATACAGTCCGAACCTTCACTGTAGTCCATGTTCCTCTGTGTAGTCTACTGTATGTTCACCTACAGGTAGTACTTGGACCAGTACAGTACATGAAGGGCCAGGGAGCGCAGTATACCACAATTGTCTTTACTGTACCTCCATTATCAAACTGGAGAACACATTTCCTGAATATGCTCATGTGAATAAGCCTTTATTGACATTTTTTTTTATTCTCTTTTAAGCTATAACCTCAAAATGCAACTAAAAACACAGAAGAAAAAAGTGAAAACACATCGGGTTTTTTTCTGGAGCATTTACATTAAGTTTTTGTTGCGTTTTTCTCTGAAATATATAGGAAAACACTTGTTAGAAAATGCTATTTTTTTCCCACAATGCATGGATGAAATTAATGAAATCTAATCTACTTTTCTGTTACTGTAAAATGCTAGGTTTTTTTCCATTGCATTTCCACGATTTGGGGTCTTAGCATCACAGTAGTTACTGGGGTACCGAAGTACCAGGTTAGTAAGACCCAGATGTAATAACACTGCCCCTACATCATAGCTTGCCTGAAGCCAAAGAGGCAGAAGCCCAATGAGCTCAAGAATTCGGGACCTACATGTGTCTACACTGGGTGGTTCTTGTGCGGTCAGGGTGAATGACCAACCCTGTGATTGGAGCTGCGTTATATAGTTATGGAGCATACTTAAAGGGGTTTTCAAGGATTAGAATAGTAAAGGCCCATCAACATCAGGTTTCTGAGGGCTCAACCCTTGTCACTTCCATCGATCAATTGTTTATAGAGGCCGTGGTACTCAGTTGAGCGCTCCTGCCTCTCCATTGTCTGTTAGTAGCTCCTGTCTGGTTAGTAGTGGAGACGCATAGGACGCATAGTCAAGTGAATAGGATAGGGCAACAATACCCTGCAGCTCAATAGACAGGTTGAACAGCTATTCGACAGGGATGCCAAGGGTCAGACCCCCGCCAATGTACCGTAATATTAAAGGGAAGTGGTCACATGGAAAATGCTGTTCAATCTGCAGACAGCATATTATAGAGCAGGAGGAGACAGTGATGGATAGGCTCGTGTAAAGGATTAGTATAATTTGTCATTTATCTATTACAATCTCTGTTGAGAAGTCACAGAGGCGGTCTTATCACTATCTCTGTATGTGCTGTCAGTCACTGATAGATCCGCCTTCTTGACTGTTCAAGATAGAAAGCACAGAGATTTTATTGGATAAATAATGTATATGTTTGTGGGAAAAGATTCCGTATAATCTGTCCTACTGCTCTATAACATACTGCCTACAGATTGGACGGCATTTTTTCATGGCCTATTTTAATAACAAGCCATTAGTATTCTGGTCTTAGAAAGCCCCTTGAATAGATGAAGCCTCAGTGTATGATCTTGGTGGATATTATAAGGGTGTAACCGACATGTGACGCAAGTACATTAACTTATAGTCTCTGCTCTTACAGTAACATCTACATATATCCATGTTTGGTTTTTAGGTGACTAGCAGCTCTGTCCGCCAGAGAAGGTCATCACGAGTCCGTGAGATCTCAGAGAAAGCAGAAAGGAGAAGACTTGAGGTAGAAAGGAAAAGGAGAGAGCGAGAGGAGCAGCTACGTCTAGAGAAAGAGCAGCAGGAAAGACTGGACAAGATGAAGGAAGAGTTTGAACAAGAGCAAATGAGAAGGGCAGAGGAACTACGGTCAGTATAACTCTGTGGTAAGACTCTAGATGGCACAGGATCTGTACTCTCACTTATAGTAGCTAGGACCTTTCTATTATAAAGAAGTGGGGCATGGCCTCATCACTGGAAAGCACAGGACACAAGGGTGCAAAGGCTAGGCTCCTCCCAGGAAACTTTCCACTTGCCTCCCCCAGCACAGCGCCCCCTTTCCTGACCTCCACACAGTATAACGCTCCATGTATACATACTATAATGTCCCATAGCGGCCCCTCCACACAGTATAATGCCCCACAGTGGCCCCTGCACAAAGTATAATGTTCCATAGTAGCCCAGCTACACAGTATTATGCCCCATAGCGACCCCTCCACACAGTATTATGCCACATAGTGGACCACCCATGAATTAATATTATACTCTGGGGTCTTTTCAGATCCCAGAGTATAATGATCAGAGGCCTAGGGGAGGTGACAAACATGAAAACCAGTGTTACTTACCGTTCCGCCTTTAGCCTCTCTTTAATCTTGTCCCAGACGTCACATGGGCCACGACAGTGTTGTGACACATAAAGAGTCCGGCCTGGGCCATGGAACGTCTGGGACATCACTAAAGTGGCCTGGAGATTGCATGGAGTCAAACCAGAGCACAGGAGAGGTGAGCTACACTGGTTTTTATGTTTTCTCACCTCCTCTGGGCCTCCGATCATTATACTCTGGGGTCTAAAAAGACCCCAGAGTATAATAGCAGTATTTGCTGGGGTTCATCCAACAAATACTCTTGCCGTGGGCTCACAGCCTCACTTACTCGCTCCTTCTCACAGCCGCATCCTTCTGCCCTCCAGGGGGCCGCAACGACATGATATGGGATGCAGAAGGGGAAGCGCAGGCAGCTGTGAGCAGGAGCGGGGTCAGGAAGTAAATAGGGCGGTAACAAACAACTGCTGCTAATCAAATGTCCTTGATAAACTAATCATTAGCAAGTGTGTCCACTTCTATAAAAGCAGAAGTTTAGGCAGTTTGCTGGTGTGGAGCATTGAGGCACGTGTTATTACAATGTCAAGGAGGAAAGACATCATCAATGATCCTGAAGAGGCAACTGTTGCTACTCATCAATCTGGGAAAGTGTTATTAGGCCATTTGCAAACAATTTGATGTCTATCATTCTACAGTGACAAATAATATTTACAAATTGAAAAAAATTCAAGACAGTTGAGAATTGTCCAGGAGTTTGCAAAGTTGCCTCTAAACAAACTACAAGACATCTGGAATAATGTAATTTGGACTAAAGAGGCCAAAGTGGAGATGTTTAGCCATAATACACAGCACAACATAGTGAAGGGCAAACACAGCATATGACCATGACCACAAACACCTTATATCAACTATCAAGCACATTGGTGGAGTGGCCATGATTTGGCCTTGCTTTGCAGCCATAGGAACTGGGGACTATACAGTCATTAGTATATAGAGGAGTTCCTCTTGGTCTACTCAAAGTATTCTAGAGTCAAATCTGAGACCATCTATCCATCGATTAAGGGTAAGTTCACACGATGTAACGTGCCGCGTGATGTGGCACGTATACGGCGTGTGAGAGTTTGCGTGCCGTAAAAACTCCCATTGATTTCAATGGGAGTTAGGATCATATACGCCGCGTTATTTTGCGGCCGTATATGGAGCTCTAGTCATGTATAGTGAATTGCTTGGTATTAGTAATAATGGCCAATAATCACAGCGTTTGTCCCCACAGACTACGGAGGAAAGAAGAGGAAGAAGAAAGGCAGCGCCAGGAGCAGGAGAGAGCTCGCAGGATGCAGCTGGAACAGCAAGCACTGGAAAGAGCACGACAGCAGCAAGAAGAACACCGCCGCAAACTGCAAGAAATACAGCGGAGGAAACAGCAAGAAGACTTGGAAAGAATAGGTAAGAGTAGAATATAGCATAAACTAGAAAAGTACACCATGACAAAGCCTGTTTCCGCATTGCGGTGAGTATTTTGCCACAACAAAGACTCACTGCCACTCTACCCCTTGCAAAACTGTAAGGAGGCAGTGGGAAAAGACTCCTTTGATCACATTGTAGACCATCTCAGTGCCCATTACTTATATGGGCAGAGCACCCCAATGTTCAGTGAAGGACCTCAGGGCTGTAAGCCTAACAATTGTGCGTACCATTATGCAATGTTCAGAAAACTCTTCTCCAAAACATCTAACCATACCAATAAGGAGGAGGGGGATGCAGCTGCAGTCTCTTTGCTTTGTACATCACACCAAAGAGCAAACCAACTCAGCAAACATTCGGAAAAATCAGCAAAGGGAACGAAAAAGACCCAAAGCATGCAGGTTAGACACGTATCTATAGCTCCAAAGAAGATCAACAATTATATTTCTCAAGGCACCAAATAATAAAGACATATCTATAACAATCTCTACAATACATTTCTGACATTAATGAAGACTAGTGGACGGCATAAGGAAACACAAAAATGTGAATATAGATTTAATGCTAGTGCAGTTTTGCCCCATAATGTCAACTCTCAATGTCCTTAATAAAGTACAACTTCTCAAGACGTAAAAGACTCTCAAGACTACCTCATAAAGCGTAAAAATGGCTTTGTGTGCTGAGGGCAGAGCAGAAGAGATAGCATGCACCTGCCTGCTAGGATGACGTTTCATCCAAAGCTTCATTTCTCCAGAGTCGGAGCGTCAGAGGCAGAACGAAAAGGAGCGTTTAGAAGCAGAAGAACGTATGCGGCTCCTAGAGATGGAAGCTGAGGAAAGAGAGGAATACCTAAGGAAGAAGCGGGAAAGAGAAGAACAAGCCAGACGGGAAGCAGAGGAGAGGAGGCTGAAGGCCGAGGAAGAAGCCAGATCTATAATGGAGGAAGCACAGAGACAAGCTGAACTGTTGGCCAGGTAAGTGTATGAATATGATGGAAATGATCCTGCTGGGTTTTTTAGGGTATGTTCACACACAGTTTTTTGCAGGCGGCTTTTGACGCAGAATCCGCCTCAAAATCCACCTGCAAAGACATCTCCCATTCATGTCAATGGGACTCACTCACTTTTTTCCCCACTAGCGTTCCCCACCGTTTCTGTCTGGTTGGACTTCATCAGCGCAGCCTAGGGAGAACTGATTTGGTAAAAGTGGGGAGGCAGATATCAGCGTCAGGGCAGGTTTTGGAGCTGATTTTGAGACATAATCCACCCAAACTTCTGTGTGACCATACCCTTAATAGGATTGAAAGTCTAGGTTATAGGATGGCTAAGGACAGAGGTATCATAGAGACCACAAATACAGCTCCTATGTGTCATGTTAAACAACTGCTAGAGACCTAATGTATCGCTGTGTTCTGGTGCCCCCTACCCTTTATGTATGGCACTGGGAATAGGTGTAGGATAATATATATAATTCTGGTCAGTGAATTGTAGAATTGTATGCAGGAGTCTGGTGAATGGCTAATATGTGTTCTGTCTTGACAGGCAAACTGCAGCTCTGGAGCAACAGCTAAAATTCAATCGAGGGCTTCTGAAGGAATCAGTTGGCTTGGACCAGACCCAAGGCATCTCCAGACCCTGGGTATTCTCTTATTATGAGTTTCTGGAGCTACTTGGTATACCTCTGCCAGTCGAAGGGGAGTAAGCACTGTTCACATGCTACAGAAAAATCCAATAGACATCCATATTGTAAATTCACGTGTATGTTTTTGCTTTTTTTTTTTTTTTCCTCTGAAAAGACTGGCATTCTGTAATACATGGCTAAAATAAGCCAGCAAGGGATAGAAAAAGAACGGAGATCCAAGGGCACAATACTGTGATGTCATGTTCCAGTTCATAGTCATATGCCAAGCACATTGCTCATAGAGGTTCTCGGTACAAAACGTTCTCAGAAGGAAGCCAGACTCCATTCAGTAATCTGAGTCAGGTCCATCCGAAAAACATCCTACACTCTCTGACGGATCAGAATAACAGAGAGGCGACGTTAGTGTGAACCTAGCCTGATATGTCACACCACGATCAGCTTAAGCTAACTGAAGTGTTTTACCCAATATATTGCTTTATCCATTTTACAGCTCATTCTGCCTCCGCAGTGTTTGCAGCTCCTTGCCTAGGTTTCAGGTTCCTACTGGCCACATTGGTGATGTAAATCACTGATCCCGGCAATCTCTATTCTCTTCATTATCATTAATGGCTAATGGAGTCATCTGTTGGCCCTAAGTGGATTTTCAAGGGCTAGGGCTCCTTGTGGTGCAAATGGCATGGTTTGGCCACAGCAGAAAAAAATCCAGAGTTTTTCAGTCACTGCAAAATGGATGGAATTCTAAGCAAATCCCACCGACACATTGCGGAAAAATATGTGCAGCGGACACGCTATGAATTCCATAACTGTTGCAGTTCTGGAATTCGCATTATGTCAGTTATACCTACAGAAATCTATAAGTATAATGGAAGCAGAAAGTCTGCAATCCCGGAGCCCGCTACATGGGGTATTAGCCTAAAGCTGAGGCCCCATGTTGTGGAAACACACGTTTTTTTTGTTGCAGATTTTGCTGTGAGCAAGTGCCAGGAGTGGATTGAGCAGTAGGTAGAAGTATAAGAACTTCCTATTTATTTCTCATTCCTTTCGTAGCCACTCATGGTTTTGGCTCTTAAAACCGCTGCAAAATCTGCAATGAAAAAAAAAAAAGGTGGGGCCTCAGCCTAAAAGGGTTTTCCCAGGAACATAATCCTATTTATATTTGTAGACAAAAGTTAAACATTTTTGCAAAAATAAGTCAATAAATATTCTGCATTCTTATAAAGATTTTCTATTCTATAACTACCTTACTGGTGACATCTTTTGTCTCGATCTTTCTTCAGGTGGATTCCGCGGCTGAATCACATCCGCCTCACAACCCTCCCTCCGGAGCCCAATCTGGAGAGGAGTGCATGACTGAATGCTGGTGCACTGTATGCACTTCTCCGGCATCCAGACGCAGCTAGCCGCCTTTTGGACCGGATTCTGAGGTGGCCTCCGCCTCAAAATCCGGTCCAAAAAATTCTGTCTGAACCCCCGGCCTTAGGGTACATTCATACAGAGTATTTTGGTGAGGAAAAAATCTGCTTCAGAAATTTGGTTTTTTGAAGTGGTTTTTGGAGCATTTTTTGAGGGTTTTTTTCCCCCTCGAGCACAGTGTATGGACCTTGAAAAACCCGCTAGCGTTTTTTCCCAATTCTGCACCTAAATTCGCAATGCAGATTTTCCACCTCCCATTGTTGGTTTTTGCAGGCGAAATCCACCTGAGGCTAAGGCCCCACGTTGCAGAAATTTAGCTTTTTTTGTTGTTGCACATTTTGTTGCGTTTTTTGAGCCAAAGCCAAGAATGGCTACAAAAGAAATTGGAAATACACAGGCAGCTCTTACACTTCTACCTTTTGCTCAATCCATTCCTGGCGTTGGCTCAAAAAACCACAACAAAATCTGCAACAAAAAAAATTTTCTAGCAGAAAAATTCCGCAAGTGGAAAAAAGGGATTTTGGTGTACTCACCTGTAAAATCCTTTTCACGTTGTTTCACTGGGGGACACAGCACCATGGGTATAGACCTGGTCACTAGGAAAGAAAAAAGTTGTCTCTGCCCACACAGGCTATACCCTCCCACTGACAGTGCACTCAGTCAGTTTTTTTCCTAGTGTTGTAGGAGTTTCGTACCACAGCAGTAGGAGAGATTCCAAAAACAAGAATATGGAACCAACCACCAAGCACAAACCTAAATTTGTGAAGAAATAAAACCCCATATATCAAATAACAACAGGTGGGACCTGTGTCCCCCAGTGAAACAACCAGAAAAGGATTTTACAGGCGAGTACACCAAAATCCCTTTTTCTCATAATATTTCACTGGGGGACACAGCAACCATCGGACGTCCAACAGCAGTCCCTGAGGGAGGGAAAAAACAGACAGTCCTGAGAACAATTGGCACACTGCTGCGTGCAGCACCCTCTGACCAACTGGCATTAGCAGAAGATACAGAAAAGATCTGGTAACAATTTGGTGAAAAAAAAGTGAACCAAAGTCCAGGAAACACCTCTGTACCAACAAACAGAAGCCTGAAGCCAAACAGCCCCAGAGGTACCGACAACCTTGTTAGTGTAAGCTGCTACACGGAAGGGCGAATCATTACCCTTTAGCTATAAGGCTTCCAAATGACAGACCGGATCCATCTAGAAATGGACCCCCTGGAAGCGGCAAGCCCTTCCTAGATCTCTCTGGAAGATCAAAAATGAGCATCACAGCGCCGAAGAGGATCTGTGAGAGTCTGAAAAACCGTCCGCCCGGAACAACATCCAGGCAGTGGAAGGCGCTCAAAAGGGTGCTTAGGCTCTGGCCAAAAAGACGGCAAGACAATGTCCTCATTAGTGAGACTAGCGGATGTCACCTAGTAAGAAAAGATGGTTGCGGATGAAGACCACCCTGTCCTGTGAAGAACCAAGAAGGGAAACTGGCGAGGCAAGCTGCCAGCTCAGAGCCCTACAAAAAGAAGTGATTGCAACAAGAAGAGAAGTGGAGCTTTTCTTAGAGGCTCCAAGAAAGAGCCTGAAGTACCACAAGAATGAGGAAAATATTAAGGATCAACTGGAAACCAGAAGGAGGGACAGACTGCGCCATACCCTGGAAAAAATATATATTTTTTTAACCTGAGCACGGAAAATCAGGGCCTACTGGAAGAGAAGGAAGCGCAGATAACTGACCCTTCAGGTAGAAGCCAAGACCCTGATCCAACCCAGCTGAAGAACACCAGGATCCTGGGCAAGAAAAAGACGATAATCTACAGTTCCGCACCAGCGGACATAAGACTACCAAGTGCAATGGAAAATCCTTGCTGACTGAAGCTCCCTGGCCTAGATTAAAAAAAGAAAAAACAGGCCTAGAAAATAATATGGCCTCAACCGCCATATCGCTAAACGTAGCTAATGTAAGGGGAGGTGGAGGGTCCTTTGGAGAGCAAATCCTCCCGCAGAGGAGCAGGCCAGGGCGTCTGCCAACATAACGAAAGGTCTGTGTACTAGCCAGACAGGGCCAGTATGGAGATACCTGGATAGCAGGCATCTGCTCGACCATGAGTCCCTTGAAAACCTGAGGAGGAAGAAAGAGGGAAGAACAGATACCGAAATGGATAACCCCCACCAGGGAATCACAAGAGCGTTGAACACAAACGTCTGAGGATTCCTGCATCTGGCCATGCATAGAAGAACCTTGAGGTTAAAACAAGAGGCCACAAAAAAACAGCCTGGCTCTCAATCACGCCCTAGATAGTCAAAAAGACGATGGCAGTGGAACAGTTGGGCTGAAAACGAGCCGGCAAAAAGGGGGGGGGGGTTTGGTGTCCAGGGTACAGAGTGTGAAAGAAGACCCTCAGTTCCAACAGATAAACTGGAGGGAGGATTCCTCCCTGACCACCGTTCCAGAACATTCTGGACTAGTAACCTTGCATCCCCCTAAAGGCTGGCGTCGATATTGACAGCTGCCTTGGATGAAAGACAAGGCGTCCCAAGGATAAAATCAAGAGAGGAGCGCCATACATCAAGTTCAATCCAGCTGAACCGTTGAAGATCCATAGAGATCTACAACAGGAAAGATTGTCTGTCCTGCAGAGGAGCCTTGGCTAGAGGAACTTCCAGCCACACCTCTGGGGCGGAACACAGCCATGAGAGGGGCCAGCGCAATGCACAAAGAAATTCACCCAGTTCCATAAAGGCAACTACGAATAGCAGAGACTCCATGCGAAGGATTAGAACTTCAGACAAACCTGTTGAGAGACTTCAGGTCCAGAATGGAACAGAGAGAACCGTCCCTTCTTTGAAACAGCAAGTAGGCTGAAACAAAACCCTGGAACATAGGGAAGGAGGCACGGGTGCAATCACCTCCCGAACCCAGGCAAGTCAAATCTCCCAACAGACGAGCCGATGATTCCCCATTCGAAGATCCCCGGGCAGGGGAAGACCTAAATGCATATTGGATCTAGTCAGATCAGACCAAAAAGGCTAAAGCAGGTACGCCAGGCAGGTCTGGGCTAGAAAGAGGGCTTCTTGGAGCGCGAATCCAGGAGATTACCCCCAGCAGAAGAAGATGATATGCCCTGAACTCCTCAGAGGAAGCAGGAAACTTCACCTCCAGTCGCTGCTTCAAGCTCTTCACAAAGGAACAGCTATGTTCACCAAACAAGGGTGTAGAGCAACCACAATCCTCAAGGAAACAGGATCAATATTCCAGAATAGAATAAATAATGTGACACATAGCTCCAACATCAGCAGCGGCTTTGGCAATAACAGCGAGCCACTAAAAAGGAAGCATCACATAGGCATTTAGAAGCGTATAGAAACTGCTCCACCAGAAACTGATAGTCCTGCAGAGCTGACACATCAGCCAGATGTCCTCAGTTGATTCCCGCAGGTGATACAATTAACCCAGGATACAGCAACAGGAGGGACGCTGGTAATCCTGCAAAGCTGACGCATCAGCCAGACCAGCCCTCAGCTGATTACCGCAGGCACGGTCCTGAAGCGGCAAGAAAGGACGCACAAAACTAGCCGCAAACAAAAAAAAACAACTTACGGCTCGTTCACATCAGCATTGTGAACTCCGTACTTGAGGTTTCCGTTTCCTGCCTAAAACAGAGGCAGGAGACGGAAACCTGCAGGAGTCTCTCTCACCCATTCATTTGAATGGGTGAGAAGGCTGTCCGGCCGTGAGCGGCGGTGAGCGTTTTATGCTCTCCGCCGTGAAACCGGGTTTTATAATCCGGACACAGAGTCGGACATGCAGTACTCTGTGTCCGGATAAAAAAAATCCAGTTTCGTGGCGGAGAGCCTAAAATGCTCACCGCCGCTCACGGCCGGACCCGGTCTGTGGTTTCCGTCTTCTGGCATGCAGAAGACGGAAACCACAGAACGGACAGGAGAACGCTAGTGTGAACCTAGCATTAGCCACAACGTCTAGCCTTCTAAGAGGAAAATCACAAGAGAGGCAAAGTTACCTAGAGGCCAAAAAGGCAGCCCTAGAAATCTGGCAATGGCCGACTCGGTCCACCCAGAAAAAGAAACAGCACATCTGAACTCCTGGAACAACCAGGGTACGGGCTGGATAATCACTATTTCTGCCAAATATAGTAAAAAATCCTCATGGTTAATAAAAACTAAGATGTACAGCAGCTATGTGGAGGGAGATACCCTTCTGAGCAACAGCCCTCGAGCCCTCTGTCAGTTGAAAAGTATCACAACTGTACGGGCAAACTCCTGCGTAGCATTGCTACCATGTGTCTAGCTGGAACTCCTGCTCGGAGTCAGAGGCGTCCCCAAAAAAAAACAGAGCAAGCAGGGGAAAATATTCACCTGAGTAATGGCCCTTGATTCTTAGACAAGTGTCTCAGACCTGACGCAGCAGAAGCTAGCGTCCTACCCGCCAGTGAGGTCGCGGCCTCAGTAGAAGCCGCGGCTGCCGCAGGGAGCTGGCCGAGAGGCCGGGGCATGGAGGGGTCTAGTGCGGCCTACCCATCGGTGAAGCCGCGACCACCTGTGTAACTTCCCTGATTAGACCCATGAGGAAGGGGGAAAAAAAAAAGGGGACCCAGGGCACACCTCCACTCCCCCACAACCGCCATGACCCCAGGGATCCGGGGTAGTAGATAAAAACGGGGGGAGAAAAAAAGTACTTACCTCTACCCTCCAATACTTACCAGTCCAGCGTCTTCAGGCGCCACAGACTCACCCCCTCGGTGATACCTCGCACCAAAGGTGGAGTCTCCGGAATCCAAGCACTGATGCAGCAACAGGGGACTGGGTGACTGGGTGTACCAAAGTGCTTGCGCCTGCAGTGGGTAAGACTAGTGTAGCAGTACACTGACAAACCCCCTGCCCCTGAAAAAGAGAAGAAAAAATAAAACGATGCAAGACAGAAAGACCTGACTCAGGTCGTGACTGCCTTCTACGACACTAGGAAAAAAAACTGACTGAGTGCACTGTCAGTGGGAGGGTATAGCCTGTGTGGGCGGAGCCAACCGTTTTTTCTTTCCTAGTGTCCGCTTCCTAATGACCAGGTCTATACCCATGGTTGCTGTGTTCCCCAGTGAAATATTACGAGAAAATAAAGTGAGCGGAAGCCATAGAACTTTATCCAGGGCTTTTTTTTCCACGTGGATTCTGACGCGGATTCAGCGTCAAAATCAGCACCCAAAAGCTCAGTATGAATGAACCCTAAGAGAACCAGTACCTGTTCTGTTACACAGCTGACACGTTGTAGTAGTGGTTTTCCTATAAACATAACTATATATAAACGCAGACAATAGTTGAACATTTTTGTAGCTAAGTAATTTCACTGAGTTTTAGGGAGCCTTCACACAGAGTTCATGCTCCGTTCATTCTGAACGTAAACTTGTTCAGAGTGAGTGGCGTAAAAACAGATCCCATTGATTTTTATGGGTGCCGGCATACGCGCGCTACCCATTGAAATCAGTGGGAGGTTTTTTTTGGTTTTTTTTTTACCTATTGCTTTCAATGTGATACACGCATATGCCGGCACCCATAGAAATCAATGGGATCTGTTTTTTATGCCGCTCACTCTGAACGAGTTTACGTTCAGAATGAGCGGAGCGTAAACTCCGTGTGAAGGCTCCCTTAAAGATTTTTTTCTAACCATCTAAGGCTAAGTTCACATCTGCGCTCAGCTGTCCGTTTTTCAGGTCCGACTGCTAAAACAGCGGTTACCCATAGACAAGACGGACCCCATTATAGTGTGTCGTTTTCATACTGAGAACAGCGGAGAGAAAAGATGTGAACATAGCCTTAGTGACAGTCGGTTGTCTTGATCCGTCGCCGATTGATACAACCATGATTGCACGAAAAAGAGGAATGGCACAACCGTTTTGAGAAAAATGCTCCAGAATTGCGTGATTATGAAGACTGAAATTACCATAAACACATCAGGAAAGCTGACCGGTCCTCTCTAAAGGGAACATCTTTGTAGAAACACTGCTGAATAGCCATAGAATTTTACAGCACAAACTGGATAAGATTTTAGAAAATCTGCAGATTGATGTGCAGCATTTGGATGAGAATATGTGTGTGAACTGACCTGTGTGCAGATTTTTTTTTTTTTAAATCAGATTTCACTGTGGATTTGACGTATTGTAATGCAATGGGTGAATTCTGTAGCAAATCTGCAGCATTTGTCAACATTCCTGCCTGCATTTGTACATGAAGATAACGCAGGGCGCTCCTTGTGAGTCAAGATAACAATTCATTGTGTTTAACAATCAGTTATAATAGTACCGTGTCCAAGCGGCATACAAAGTTCATACACGATATCAAATACAATAAATAGAACATGAAGAGTTGAGACATGAATATAGGTCTTTGTACAGTCCCAGGCATTTTCAGTAGTTATAACTTACTTTAGTGGGAAGATCTGGTACAAAAATAACGAACTACAATTCAGACGCATGTATATGTAAAATATGAACATGCCAGGGATCAGGAGTGCGGGTATGAAGTGACAATAGTCAGTGCCATAGGGAAATACAGCAGTTGCTGGATCTGGAGGTATGTGGAATCAGGGCATGCAGAACAGGGGGGTCAGGCCTGCCCCCAGCACTCCAGTGTCCCCCACTGATGTCCAGTCCAGTGGCTCCCGGGAGGCTTATTAAGGACCCAGGACATCAATAGTGACGTATGCAAGTGACGTCCCGGGTCCTCGCCTGTGACTGATGAGGCCTCAGCTGTGACATGCGAAAGACTTCCATTGGAACAAGTCCCCGAGTGCCACTGGACTGGACAGCGGAGAGTTGGAGACAGGCGAATTATTTTTTATCCCCTATCTGCCCCTGTTCTGTATATCCTGGACATCCACTTTAATTTACTTGCATCACTTATTTACATAGGGAGGCACTTACGGCATTTCCTCTTACTACTACAAATATCTGGCTCTCTCTTCAGTATGAATGTCATCATTCCTTCATGATCAGACATCTAATGTGAGCTTCATATGCTCTCTCTCTCTCTCTTCCTGTATGAAGCCATGAGTAGGTCTCATTCTATACTGTCCCTTCTGGGTGGTGGGTTTATTTTATAGTTTATTTGTATGGTTATCTTTTATTGGAGTTTTATTTGATTAGATATGATCTTCTTTAGGGATGGTCCTATTCTGTGAATCACTTATTTACTTGCAGGAAATATGTGGAAAAACTACATTTGCACATGATTCATCTTCCTGCTCTCGGTCTCTGTGTACTCCCCCACACCCCTCCTTTCTCCATTTCATTCTCTCCCTTAGAATGAAATCACAGGACACCCGCACTCCCTCCCTCCTACATGGTCTGTGTTGTGTCACAGTACTTTAGCAGTACAGCCACTCTCCTCCACACATCTGACCAGGTAATAAATGACTCCTCCATCCAAAATCAGTATGTGGAGATGACACAGGCAGTGGGGGTACACAACCTTTCTGCTGTATCCTGCAGGAGGGCAGGAATAGACCCAGGGTGAGTGGCTTCAAGCAGCAAGGAGGTCACATACTGCTGTGACATTTCGTTTGCTGGCTGAACTGCTCACATGGAGGGTTAGTGAGCTTGTAAACAAAATGACACAGCTATGGTCACGACCCTAATATAAAACCGTGAAACCATGCCATAGTTAAGCAAAATATAAATATTAGGAAGTGTTTTGTATTAATGCATCATTTGTTTTAAAAACTGGATAACTAAGTTCACATTGCTGTTTGCAAAGTCTGTTGCCGTCATCCATCATAGGATGAGAGCAATGGACTTCAGCACTGGAATGACAGACACAGCTTTCTTCCGTTATGTTTGTAGTTTCTGAATGGAAGAAAAAGTCCTATGGTAAGAAGTGATTTATAGTCTGAATGAGGAGGGATATAATTTATATATATGACCATGTATCTTGCCACAGCATAGCAGTGTAAAAGTAGACTATACTGGGCCATACATGTTCTATGACACAGGACAAAAATCTTTCTGGCAGGGGCAAAGCGGTGGCTCAGTGGTTAGCACTGCAACCTTGGAGTCCTGGGTTCGATTCCCGCCAGGAACAACATCTGCAAGGAGTTTGTATGTTCTCCCCATGTTTGCCTGGACTTCCCTCCATTCTACAAAGACATACTGATTGGAGAAAATGTACATTGTGATCCCTACAAAAAAAAAAAAAAATCTTTCTGGCATTGATAGGACAGAAGATCTTGTGTCTACCTTATAGACATTTCATCGGCAGTCTACTACTTTTCAGGCGATTGCACCCCCTAACACAATAATACGCCCCCAAAACGTTCACAACAGAACCAAAACATGATCTCGGATTTTACAAATGTTTCTTCTTTTTTTTAATATTACTTCAATTAAGCCAATACAGATAATGCATTTTTTTCATTTTTTTTTTCTCTTTTTTTAAAACCCATGCCCCACAAAAATAAAAGATACAACAAACATTTTCTCTATACATAGGGCTTTTGTAGCATGACCACTTCTAAAAACACAACTCCTAACTCTTCTAGGCAGGCGCTGGAACAATGAATTGATGGTGCCAAGGTTATTCAACTTTAATATGAAGCAGAGTCCCCAGTAAGTTCTCTCCTCTTGTCACAAAGTTACCCCAAGCTTGATCCTCAGAGGCAAAGATGACAGAAAGGCTTGAACCGGTGAAGTGTGCAGATGCTGCTCATCTTGGTACATAGTGTGGCTGCTGAAATGATGTGATGTTAAGGTGAAGACAGCGAGTGGATTACAACAAGAAAAGAACCCTTACGGCGGGGGAGGTAAACAACTTATTACAAAATAAAAAAAAATAAAATAAATCCAGAATGTCAAAAAAATTTCCAAATGAAAAAAAAAAATAAAACAAAGTGTTAAATCAACGAGTGGCCCCCAGTCTGTTCCTGATAAACCTCAATAACGTCTTCTTCCTCCATGCCCAGCTGTAAGGCAAGAAGTGAAAGGTAAGAGAAATGATCAGTATCAAGACAGGCTTTAATACTCTTCATATGGAGTAACTTGGACCTATCATGGCCTCTAACCCCCTTGATGCAGAGTCCTGCACCACATGTTCTAGAAATCCTGGCATCATGGAAAATACCCAATATACACACCACTGGGAAAACTGGCGCAACAGGAATGGGAACAGTAGTAGTGTACTTTGGCGTTTATGAAATTTTTGCGTTTACTCATTTGTGATTTTCAGATCTTGCTGCTTATCTATGGCCAATCTGAAGTAATTGGAGTTTACAATTTAATCTGACATAACAATTGAACAAACCTGCAACTAAACACAAATATAATCTAATACGCTACAAGTCTCACAATTTCTGCTTAGTTTCCCTGCAGACATACAGTCCTATGAAAAAGTTTGGGCACCCCTATTAATCTTAATCATTTTTAGTTCTAAATATTTTGGTGTTTGCAGCAGCCATTTCAGTTTGATATATCTAATAACTGATGGACACAGTAATATTTCAGGATTGAAATGAGGTTTATTGTACTAACAGAAAATGTGCAATATGCATTAAACCAAAATTTGACCGGTGCAAAAGTATGGGCACCTCAACAGAAAAGTGACATTAATATTTAGTAGATCCTCCTTTTGCAAAGATAACAGCCTCTAGTCGCTTCCTGTAGCTTGTAATCAGTTCCTGGATCCTGGATAAAGGTATTTTGGACCATTTCTTTCTACAAAACAATTCAAGTTCAGTTAAGTTTGATGGTCGCCGAACATGGACAGCCCGCTCTCAAATGATCTGAAAACAAAGATTGTTCAACATAGTTGTTCAGGGGAAGGATACAAAACGTTGTCTCAGAGATTTAACCTGTCAGTTTCCACTGTGAGGAACATAGTAAGGAAATGGAAGACCACAGGGACAGTTCTTGTTAAGCCCAGAAGTGGCAGGCCAAGAAAAATATCAGAAAGGCAGAGAAGAAGAATGGTGAGAAGAGTCAAGGACAATCCACAGACCACCTCCAAAGAGCTGCAGCATCATCTTGCTGCAGATGGTGTCACTGTGCATCAGTCAGCAATACAGCGCACTTTGCACAAGGAGAAGCTGTATGGGAGAGTGATGAGAAAGAAGCCGTTTCTGCACGTACGCCACAAACAGAGTTGCCTGAGGTATGAAAAAGCACATTTGGACAAGCCAGCTTCATTTTGGAAACAAAGATTGAGTTGTTTGGTTATAAAAAAAGGCGTTATGCATGGCGTCCAAAAAGAAACAGCATTCCAAGAAAAACACATGCTACCCACTGTAAAATTTGGTGGAGGTTCCATCATGCTTTGGGGCTGTGTGGCCAATGCCGGCACCGGGAATCTTGGTGAAGTTGAGGGTCGCATGGATTCCACTCAGTATCAGCAGATTCTTGAGAATAATGTTCAAGAATCAGTGACGAAGTTGAAGTTACGCCGGGGATGGATATTTCAGCAAGACAATGATCCAAAACACTGCTCCAAATCGACTCAGGCATTCATGCAGAGGAACAATTACAATGTTCTGGAATGGCCATCCCAGTCCCCAGACCTGAATATCATTGAACATCTGTGGGATGATTTGAAGCGGGCTGTCCATGCTCGGCGACCATCTAACTTAACTGAACTTGAATTGTTTGTCCAAAATACCTTTATCCAGGAACTGATTAAAAGCTACAGGAAGCGACTAGAGGCTGTTATCTTTGCAAAAGGAGGATCTACTAAATATTAATGTCACTTTTCTGTTGAGGTGCCCATACTTTTGCACCGGTCAAATTTTGGTTTAATGCATATTGCACATTTTCTGTTAGTACAATAAACCTCATTTCAATCCTGAAGTATTACTGTGTCCATCAGTTATTAGATATATCAAACTGAAATGGCTGCTGCAAACACCAAAATATTTAGAACTAAAAATGATTAAGATTAATAGGGGTGCCCAAACTTTTTCATAGGACTGTATGTTTAACGTCTGTATGAGATTTTATCACAGGTGGGTATTGCTAGTTCGCACACTAGTGAGGTAAAAGGGTGAAAAATATATATTAAAAAACATAAATAAGTTAAGCGATGCTGAAACGTCATCTTTAGAGATGAGCAAACACTATTCAAAACAGCCGTTTCGAAAAGCACGCTCCCATAGAAATGAATGGACGTAGCCGGCACGCGGGGGGTTAAGCGGCTGGGTGCCGGCAAAGTCTGCGTGCCAGCCGCTTCCATTCATTTCTATGGGAGCGTGCTATTTGAAACGGCTGTTTTGAATAGCGTTTGCTCATCTCTAGTCATCTTCCTTACAACTAACATTCATAGGGCTGCATATGGAATGAAAGTAAAATTTATCAGCAACAAGACTGAGCCTTGACACAAAAAAAGGGTTTGGTAAATATACTACTAGTTGCCCCTACTACAGCATATAAGTGATTATTAAAAGGTTATTAATGGTTGTCTGCAGAATGTTATGCCACGCTTAATACACTTGGCTACGCCGATCATGACTGACTGCTGCCAGCTCCATTTGCAACTGCTCATCAATGGCGTCCAACACATTGCTCAATGGGAGACAAGTTCGGTGATGCTGCAGGGCATTGTAAAACATCTGGGCAATGCAGGCGGCTCACAGTAGCACAAGCAACACCCAGACTACCATTGTCCTTTTGTAAAATTGCTCCTGGGTTGCTTTTGGAGAAATGACCATACCATTGGTTTCATGACAAGCCAGGACTGGCTGTGTTATATTATGTCTCCCCATGAGTAGCACTAGTGCGACGTTCCCATATAAAGGCCTCTTCCTGGCACTGCCTATGTGGTCCTCAGACTAATCTAGAACCATCAATGTGCCTATCAAAAGTGGGACTAATCATTGAAAACGACCATTTCAATGCAGAAGAGGGTTTGTGGTTTACAAGGAAAATTTACAGACTAAGGGCCCCTTCACACGGAGGATACGCTGGCTGATTTGGAACGTGTAAACGTTCCAAATCAGCGGCGTTTTAAACAGATCCCATTGCTTTCTATGGGAGCCGGCATACGTGTGATCCCCGTAGAAATGAACAGAAAAAGCAGCCCATTCATTTCTATGGGGAGCGCACGTATGCCGGCTCCCATAGAAAGCAATGGGATCTGTTTAAAACGCCGCTGATTCGGAACGTTTACACGTTCAAAATCAGCCAGCGTATCCTCCGTGTGAAGGGGCCCTAAGTAGCCTTTTCAGCTGACCATACATACTTTTCAATGGAGCGCCTGGATTCAACTGCTACAGCAGATGAGGTTCACAGATAAGACGGTATGTTTATTACTAACCTCTTTAGGGGTCTGGTGATCTGCAATTCTCTGCCCTTCAAAGAGAAACCTTAGCGAATTCATGGGCACACCCTAAAAATTAACAAACATACATTTGTTAAGTTACTTATGAAAAACTGCAATCCCGTTTTCAACTATTTTACTACAGAAATGAATTTGAAGACTGAAAACTCCATAATGCAATACTTAACGACACTGTTGACCTTATGTAAACAAGCCACCAGATTTTCTGGCCACCATATGACCACCAATCTTTAGTACCAGAGTATTAGAAGTGTGGTTTTTTGTTTTTTAAAGTTACCTAGCAATCTGCCATCTTCTCCTCTATCTGAAAGCAGAGGTGTAAGGCAAAATAAATAAATTTTTAAAAAATGAATAAAAAAAATATCACATTTTAAAATTACTGCCTGACACATGACACAGAGTAACTGATCCCTTCATTATAGGGGTGGTTTAGAGTCTACAAATGATCAGATAGTTATGGGAATATCTGAGCAGTTTGACATCATGTTATAAAATGGCATTACTCCCCGATAAATGGAAGTTACTCTATTTGGGACATTAAACCACCCACAGATCCTTATGGACCAGCGATTTAGTATTCCATATAACCCTATTCTAACACTGGGCAGAGCTGATTTCCTAGGAGTTTCATCACTTATTTCTTACCTGTGCAGGTGTAAGGAGCACCAGGAGCCGGATAAGTTATAAAGGTTTTTTGGACATCATCAACATGGGGCTATTTGGAACACCAAACCACTTTTCCAAAAGTCTAGAGCCTTTAACCCCTTCCCGCCGATGGCATTTTTTGATTTTCGTTTTTCGTTTTTGACTCCCCTCCTTCTAAACCCCATAACTTTTTTATTTCTCCGCTCCCAGAGTCATATGAGGTCTTAATTTTTGCGGGACAATTTTTTCTTCATGATGCCACCATTAATTATTCTATATAATGTACTGGGAAGCAGGAAAAAAATTCAGAATGGGGTGGATTTGAAGAAAAAATGCATTTCTGCGACTTTCTTACGGGCTTTGGTTTTACGGCGTTCACTGTGCAGCCGAAATGACATGTCCCCTATATTCTATGTCCAGGAATACCAAATTTATATGGTTTTATTTACATTTTGACCCCTAAAAAAAATTCCAAAACGGTGTTAAAATTTTTTTTTTCTAAAAGTCGCCATATTCCGACGGCCGTAACTTTTTTATACATAGGTGTACGGGGATGCATAGGGCGTCTTTTTTTGCGGGGCCGGGTGTACTTTTTAGTTCTACCATTTTCGGGAAATGTTATTGCTTTGATCACTTTTTATTCAAATTTTTATCAGAATTAAAACAGTGAAAAAACGGCGGTTTGGCACTTTTGACTATTTTTCCTGCTACGGCGTTTACCGAACAGGAAAAATATTTTTATAGATTTGTAGAGCGGGCGATTTCGGACGCGGGGATACCTAACATGTATATGTTTCACAGTTTTTAACTACTTTTATATGTGTTCTAGGGAAAGGGGGGTGATTTGAACTTTTAATACTTTTTATTTTTTTTTTACTTTTTTTTTTATTTTTTTTATGCATTTATTAGACCCCCTAGGGGTGTTGAACCCCAGGGGGTCTGATCACTAATGCAATGCATTACAATGCTAATGCATTGCAATGCATTGCAAAAAATCATCATCTCTTTTGCAGGCTGTATACACCAGCCTGCAAAAGAGAGAATTTGCAGACTGGCTGGGAGCCCTTAACAAGGCTCCCGGCTGTCATGGCAACGGGGGGGGGGGGTCGGCCCTGGAGCATGCTCCAGGAGCCGGCGATCCTTGCCAAAATGGCGGCGCCCATGCGCCGCCGGGAAGATGGCGCCTCCGGCGCCTTTGACAGCAGCGCCGGAGGGGTTAATGCCTCCGATCGGTCCGGGGACCGATCGGAGGCATTAGAGCCGGTTGTCTACTGCTTAAAGCAGTAGACACCCGGCGGCTATGACGGCCGCCCGGCTCCCGGGCGGTCGCCATAGTTACAGACCCGACACGCGCCATACTATTACGGCGCATGTCGGGAAGGGGTTAAGAGGCTGTCCAGGATCATTCTTGAAATTACACCAGGGGAGGTAAAAAAAAAAAAAAAAAATACTCACGTGTCCCAGATGCCACCAAGCGCCATCCCATCTTGCTGCTGCAATGTTTTCTTGCAGCAGAAGTCCTCGCTAGAAGTAAATCCCTTTCCTCAGGCTGCAAATTAGCCTCAGCGGTCACATGACCACAGAGGCCAATTAGCGGACTCAGGAAAGGACCTGGGGATGTCACAGATAATGACGTCCTGTGTCCTTCACTAAGGCCGCTGACTGGCCTAAGTGGTAAGGGAGTGTGGAGAGTATGGGGTTCCCCCCCCCCCAGCACCCCTGGCCTAATTTAATAAACTTTTTTTTTTTTTTACCCTGGACAACCCTTTAAAGTGGTCATAAACGTTATGGAGAGGCAGTACAGGGACTTGTTATACCATGCCTGCCCTGCTAAGGAATATGCAAATACAACCTCATCGGTGGAAAAGAGGAACCCGAGTCTAGCATCACCTTTTGGACAGCAGCGCCCTATAGATAAACGCATGTTTTTTTTAAACAAACCTAAGGCAGAGCCAGGGAATAACAGCCAAGCCAGAATATCACCTCCAAAAGGAGAAGAGTCCCATCCTCAGACAGCTGTTTCATGTTTGCTGCTGCTTATCAGTGTAGAAAGTAGTCTAGAAAGCCATGACACAATATGGAAGACATTGCAGAGGAATGCTATGCATAGGTGTTGTCCACAAAGGAAGCCTGTCCTAAAGCCCATGCACAAAAATAAGCCTACTAGTTTGCCAGGACAAAAGCTGAAAAGGAGGGGGGGAGGGGTGTATTCATTTATGCAGAGAACTATACAAGCTTCCCAGAAATCTACGGGTATAACTGGCTTAGACCAATGTTTAAAACTTGCAGTTTCCTTAGGCCACATGCACAAGTATGCTAAGGAATGCACGTAGATGACACTCAGAGTGAATTCTGTTATGCCTTCCCTTCTATGGGAGGTTCCAATTCATTCTGTTCTGAGAACACGGAGCAGAACAGAACCTGCTCTATAATCTTGTGTCATCCAAACAGAATGGTCCAGAAGCCCCCATAGATGTGAATGCATAACAGAATGCACTCGGATCACACTAGGAGGTCATTTGAGTGCATTCCACTGAAAACTCGGCCCCACATCAGAAGCACACTTGGACATGTGAATTGGGCCTTATTACATTTAAAAGCATTCTATCACTAGAATCCCAAAATTTGCTACTAACACATAGAAATAGCCTTAAGAAAGGCCATTCTTCTCCTACTTTTAGAGGTCTTCACCGAGTCGCTGTTCCGGTGATATTCCCTGTTTTCTGCGTATGCAAATGAGTCTCCAGACAGCAGGACTCCAGTGGTGGCCTTCTTCTGTAGCCGCGCACATCCTCCCGAGTCATCTTTCAGTGACTGCCTTCACTCGTGTAGCGGCCACAGAAGCCGATTGCTGTCTGGAGGCTCATTTGCATAGGAATATCACCAGAACGGCGGTACGTGGAAGACTTCTAAAGGTAGGAGAAGAATAGCCTTTAAGGCTATTCCTACGTGTTAATAAATAAGATATGCGATTCTAATGATAGAATCCATTTAAAATATCCCCACTAAGGCGGACATTATGGTCTCAGTGTCAGCTAAGCTGTCCACCAATCAGTAATTCTGACTTCAGTCCTGTAGTATTAGAAGAGAAACAGCAGTATGGGTTAGTGCTTGTGAACCATGACATCCCTAGTAATTCTCACCTGTCTCTGACAGTAGGATTCTTTCAGCTTTTTCAGGTGCGTCGTCATCTTTACCTTAAAGTGAATTTCACTGCTGTCCTGAAAAAAAACAAAAAAACACAAACATATTAAGCGAATCAAAACATGGTTGTATAAGCGCATAATTGTGTAATGAAGGAGTCTCCCCAAGCTAGAGAAGAGGGGAAAAATAAAATAAATAAAATGGTAGCAGATGTGATAAAATAATACATTCAGTTTTCTCCCCTGCTGCTTCTAGCAAAGGTGTTCTTATACACCCCGCCACCCATCCACCGGACTCATACAGTACGACTACTGAGGTCAGTGACATCAAGTATATTGCCGTGTCATCTGCACCTTGTAAACAAAGGAATCCTGTCTATTAGGTTCAGTTGTATCACCAATGACTAAGTAATCTTAGGACTCTATAGTCTTATGACCAATAGACTACGTTTGAGAGGGCTCCTCTTAAAAAGAAACACCCAGATCACACAGTAAGAATTATTTATTTGCAAAAACTGAATTCTATCCACCCCAACATTTACCTGACCAATTACTTTCAGTTTAATATAGTCGCCTCCTTCCTTCTTATCCCCCAAGTCTTCACTGGATGGTTTGGCTTCCTGCAAAGTGAGACAATAAATCCATTAAATGACATTTTTTCACCCCTCGGACATCAATTTATTGTCAGAAAAAGCTTACATCAGATTGTTGTACTGCAAAAGAATCAAACGAAAGAGAAAAAAAAAAAAAAAAGAGCAAAACCATTTCCTCTGCTGACTGAGCTTGGAGTGTATGATACAGGTATGACGTCACGGCACATCAGACAACCATAGGGTTCTAATCTTGGGCTACTTTACCCACACTAAATGGTTTGCCTCAACAGACAATCCCTTTAAAAACCTTAGTAAGACACAAGTGATATATGTGAACTTAGGTCTCATCTGACAACACTTCTACAAGTATCCACTGACATGCATATGCTCAGTGGGAAGGCTCTGGTGGGTGGCATAAAGGGAAAGAAAAAAAAAAAAAAAAAGAGTTGCCCGCGATGTGATCAAACACATCCAATCTTTTTTTCACCCCCTCCCAAAACACACATGCAGGGTGGTCCTATTCAAGTATTCCCTAATAGGAGCAGCCTGCATGCACTTCACATCCCCTGCACCGGCTGCATAGCTGGTTGGTTTCTGTATGTCGGCCTTACAGATCACATACTGATGACCTATCCTCTGGTATGCGATTGGCCCTATTCCTTGGCTTCCATCAGCTGATCTAGGTGTCGGACGCCCCATGTATCACATACTGATGGCCGATACTGTGAATAGGTCACCAGTATGAAAAATCCATTTGAGAAACTCTCAGAAAATCTCTTTGTAATGTAACCCAAAACTAGAGTACTGGAATATACAGATTAGGCTGGTCTTACACAGCCGTAATGCAAGTCCGCAAATGGTTCACAATTGAGGGTTTTCAATTGCGGACACATTATATTCAATGCGGCCTCTTACACCACCAGATCACCGTGGTCCGCAATTTATAGGACATGTCCGTAATGGTTGTGAATTGCAGCACTGCACGGACTCGCCCATAGAACTCTATGGGCGAGTGCGGCAGGACACGGACGTCTGCGTAGCCTATGTTGCCAATCAGCAACTTGCGGACCGTACATTCAATACAGTCGTGTAAGACCAGCCTAAGGGAAGACAAAGGCCACCTGAGGATTTAGCATTATCATTATATCCCTCAGCTTTTACTTTGCAGATTTGGTCAGAGAGTGTAAACTACATGACGCCTTATACAATGACTGTACACTGCAGTCTCATACAGCTATAGGATCTCATGCTTTATCATTTTCCTGTGTATTATTTCTGTCTCCTCTTGGTATAAAATCAATGAGAAAACCCAAGTCGACTAAAGGGAGGAGAGAAAAAACAAAAGACCGAGCATGATGCTCATGAGAAACTCCTAAGAATAGGTTAAAATTGCAGTCATCTCTGTAATACTTGAGGCGACAGACCGTAGGCAGTTCAGGAATTGTTCCCTTATCCCCCCTCCTTCACTAGCGTTGAGATTCCTAATGCCCCTTTTAAACAGTCTGTTCACGCTCCTTAATGTCCTTTCATAACCAGTGTTGCTGATTCAGCCCTGCCGGAGCGAGCGGCTTCCAGAATGTGGAATCAGCAGGTTCATCATGCAGAAAAGATGAGGAATAATATTCTGCAAAGGGGTGAGGGTCTGAAGGAGAACGAATCAGACGGCACATTCATTCTGCATTGTTGTATGCTTTCAGAAGACAATATTACTGTACGCCACACATGAAAAGAGCGTACACCAAAACACTACACCAAACTAGTCTGGGAAATCAATTTCTGGCAGCAAACGATTCGCCAAATCCCCAGTGAGGGTAAGCTGGGTGGTAAAGATGGTGCCACGATGCGAATGAACAAAACGTGCAGTTTTCCAATTGACTATCACTATGCAAAGATGTGCAGCCATTACAATTCTAATACAACTCAAACCACATTGACATGGTTTTTTGGCATGTTTTCTGTTTGCAGGGTGGCCACATCTCCTCTGTGTGCCCTTACTTGGGTGATGGGTTGGCATAAGCAAGCAGGAGGGAATGTGATTTTTCCCTATGGCTTGCCTGACATAGTATGATACCGTCCCCATCCAATATTAGCAACCTCAAGAGGAGGAATATAGAGAGAATTGCTGCTGACTGCAGGTTCTATGTCGGGTGTAGTATTCTCTACCGCTCACCTGGGGAGTATCAATGACCGGCAAAGGAAGGAAGGGAAAAAAAAAAAAAAGGTTGGGTTTTAGAAAGCAGTCAGTAAGTGCTGCCATGAATATGGTCCCTGCTCAATGGCTATAGAGTCCAATCTAGTGAAGAATGATGCCATGTTTACTCCAGTGAAAGACAACACAGCCAAGGGAGCAATTCCAAAAACGCTTGCATAAAAGTCTATGGAGAAAACACAACATTTATAAACACCAATATTGCCTACAGGATTTATGGCGTTTTGTTTATCCCGATCTCCTAGACGTTTTTTTCTATAATAAAGTGAATAAGGAAAATGCCTGGAAAAAGGAGAGCAAAAAAAAAAAAAAAAACAACCAAAACCAGAGTTATGTTCTGGAAAAATGCCAAATATTCCATGGAAAAAAAAAAAAAAGCCCAGAAAGAAAACTCTCATTCAAAATGTCTTTCTGCAACACAAAGGTAAAAATGGCGACTACAAACCACTAACCAACCTAAGACAGGGAACACAATTGAGTTTTTGTTGCAGATCTTGACAATTTTTTTTTTTTTGATCCAAAGCCAGGTGTTGATTCAGCAGGAAGGAGAAAACAAGCGCTTGCTTTATATTGCCCATTCCTTTATAGTCCACTCGTGACTATGGCTCAAAACTAGAGGTTACCTACTAGGTCAATGATAGTCCAACCACTGGGACCTCCAACCATTGTAAGAACAGGGATCTGCTGTACCCTGTACGGATTGAGTTGCACATGCAGAGCTGCTCTTTCCACTTTGTTGGGACTACCTTATACAGCCAAGCACAATGTATGGCTATTTCACATACTTCTATAGAGAATGAATGGAGCAGCATCGCAAATGCTTGACTTATTGTTTCATACAGATGGAAAAAGGACCAGAATACCCCTTAAAGTGTGCTGTGACTCCACTATTTGGGAGATTGTAGGGATCCTTCCAGATGAATCTACACTGAGCAGTAACTTATTGTATACCATAGGAGTATGCCATGACTTCTAATAGAGGAATCGCTCTTTTATTGCATTTATTTACATGGCCACGTGTTACTTATCTCTTTATAACACAGCACTTCCAATTTCAATCTGTGTCTGTATTTCCCTATACAAACCCGTCCAATAAATTAAACTTAAAATATTAAAGGCATAGAGAACAAGGCAGTCTGTGACCTACACCTCTATACAGGTCTGTATTAATCTTCTGATACCTCCACACTAGAGATGAGCAAACACTGTTCGGATCAGTCGTTCCGAACAGCACGCTCCCATAGAAATGAATGGAAGCACCTGGCACGGCCACCGGCAAAGTGTATGTGCCAGGTGCTTCCATTCATTTCTATGGGAGCGTGCTGTTCGGAACGGCTGATCCGAACAGTGTTCGCTCATCTCTACTCCACACAATTCTCCGATCTTCACAAGACCTCCGTGTCTCCCCCAGACTCACTACCCCCACATTTGAACTCCTTAGATAACCCACCTCTTCAGGAAAGTCTACAATGCCATTTGAGCAGGTGCCAGTCTCCATCATCCTTCCCCCACTAGCCAGGCCCTACCACTGCGAAAGTTCTGATATTTAGTTACTTATTTTGGACTTGTATTTAGTACTATGTAAGTAAACCCCTTTTATACTGTATGTACAGCTGCAAGGAAATCAATTGCGCTCTAAAATAAATACAATTGTTTAAGCTCAGTAACGGGAAGAACCGGTGCTGTGTAACCACTGATACAATACTTACGGTAGATTCACACGACAAGTATGGTCTCCATTGCTTAGGTCCACCGAGGAACCCAAACCGCTAAAACAGTGGTTACACATGGACCCCACTGACTATAATGGTTCTGCCGTTATCATATGGAAAGCAGCAAAGAGAAAAGTCCTCAGTGGAGACATTTTATCTCCGACGTGTCTACAATGCAGAGTTGAACCCGGCCTAACACGACATAATGGTTACAAATGGATCCATAGGGCTCAGTGGTCAGGCCAAGAGGTCACCACATGACTGTTCCTTCCAGCGGCTGGCTGCAGTGGTCACATACTAGCCCAGAGCCTCTGTGTTGCACTGGAACAGAAATGTAGATTTACATTTCTTTTTATTTCCTGCTCTTTTTATGTTAAAGAGACTGTATAACCTTTAAAGGGGAGCAGGAAAGGAGAAGAAAGACCCCAAGAACCCTTCGATCCAGTGAGGCCCCGGGTCATGTGCCAGCTAACTGTAACCAACCAGTGGCGCCCCCATTAGTCAGCGGCCGCACTGCATCCCATCACTGATTCTAGTACTACGGCACATGATAGCACAACACACTGAATTCAGTGATCCACTAAATGGCTTATAAACAAAGACCAAGAGAAATGAAGGCTTTTTTTTTAGCACTAGAGAGGAGAGTGGTTTCCTTTTCCTGTAGAGTTCTTCATACTTTGGGATAACTCCTGTAATGAGGACCTTTCACCACCTTCAGTTCTTAATATCTGTTAATATTCACTGCCCTGCTGATTCCAGCGCAGTTGGGATTTTTATTTCCTCTAGCCCCCGCCATTCCTGAGCAATAAGTGCTGTTATTTTTGGTGCTTGATATGCTGTTTAGGCTCTTTACTGTCAGGATGGCAGTGCCAGGCAAGAGATGCGATTCTGAGCTCCAAATGAAAGTGGGCAGTGAGCTCAGAATCAAAACTCATGCCTGACACCGGACTTCTAATAGAACAGAGCCTAAATAGCATATCAGGCATCAAAACTAACTGCACTGATTATCTGGGAATGGTGGGGTTAGAGGAAAAAAAATTCCATCTGTGTCAGAATCAGTGAAGCGGCAACTATTAAATGATGCAAAGTGCTGGACTAGGCAGAGGTGGCGAAAGGTTCTCTAAAAAATTAGCAATAACATAACCAGACCTACATTTGGGAAAGCTGTGTGACAATGAACACATGACCATTACACATGGGTAACATCAGATCAGGGCACAGTGTATGTGAATGGGGGGTTTGCTGTGCGGATGTCACTGCTTTCAGGGTACATGAGGTGACACCTTATAATCCCCAGCACACAAGTAACACAAGCAGATTAGTGGAGATTTCCTATGTGCTGCCATGTCTGTACTTGCCCTCACAGGTGGGATGTCAGCCAGAGAGGAGCCATATACATGTGCTTATTACATAGCATGCCATGAAGGATAGCTCCCACCATCCAGTGCTTAGTAAGAGGCCTGCTGAGGGCTCCTGACCAGGCCTCACACCCCGCCAGGCGTTACATAAGCTCCCCCACACGCGCTTACATAAGCACATAAACAAGCCGAGAGCTGCGGCCACACAGACACCTGCGCATGTCCCGTCACTGGCGCAACACTCGGCCGCTGCTGCTGCTGCTCTCACCAGCCCTAACGGCTTTCTATAGGGCCAGACACACAGCGGGCACCGCCAGCGGCAGCTCCCGCTCCCCCCGGTACTACGCCGTCACCTGGTCCGACATGCTGCCTTCTGTCCCCCGGTGGAGCTCCGCTGCTATGAGACGCTTTTTCCTACAGGCACAATAACAGCACAGGAGACTCAAACACGGCGAGAGTTCCTGTCTGAGGGCCGACGTCACTTCCGGTGACAGGCCCCGCCCACGTAGCGTGACGTTCGCGACGCCTGGAGTTGGGCGAGCATGGCTGCGCTGTGACCTAGCGCGTGTGACGTCATAAGTCTAAGGAAGGTTGCGAGTTGGTGCATTTAAAAGTGCAGACACTATGGCCTGGCTGTTATTTTAGACAGGCAGTGGCAGGGTGAGATCTATGGCCTCTCCTCACTGTCTAGTGGGAATTGTATGACTCAAGTTTGGTGCATTTTGTATGCAATTAAACTACCCCCCTTTCTGAGACTCTACATCCACCAGGGGTGCAGAGGGTGCAGTCACACCCAGGCCCAGGAGCCTTAGGGGGCCCATAAGCACTGGGATCAGTATTGAGATTGCAGCTTCCAACTGGCCCATAAGCCAAGGAGACTCACAGACTACCCTAACCATACTAAACTCCTTATTAGGGCTAGTTCACACGGGGACATGGAGGAAGATTTTGACAGCGGAATCCACATTATAATCCTCCTCCATACAATGTTAGTCTGTGTAGACTGCTAGCTTTTTTTTTTTTTTTTTCATTTTTCTGCTAGCAGAGAAAAAGAAGCGACATGACCTTTCTTCAAGAAGCGACATGACCTTTCTTCAGGCGTTTTCCGCCTGAAGAAAGCAATAGAAGTGAATGGGAGGCAAAAACCACGCTTTTTTTGCTAAAAAAAATGCGACGCCGTTTTTTCAGCCCATTCACTTTACAGGAGGAGAAAACAGCCTGGATTTTTTTAAGCTGTTTTTACAAAAAAAATGCTTCCTAATTAGGAAGCTTTTTTTTCCGGTGCCAAAATAAGCCACACGTTATTTACATGTAAACTAACCCTTAGCACCCATAACCATCAATGTCAAGAATTTGCTGTAGGGATGAAGTAGGGGGCCCCGGACAAAAGATTACACCGAGCCCACAAGACTTTAGTTACGCCACTGACACCCGCATGTCTAGCAACTCAAATATTTTAGCCCATAAGTAGGTAAACAGAGATGCGGCACATCTACAGAATATCCACTCAGTATAGCTGGGTCTCTACGTACAATATATGGGCTTATGTGTGCGACCACCCCTGGAGAACCGTGCAGGAAGCTGGACTGTCACAGTGACCTTATAGGCACCAGAACTCCCAGGAGAGGTGCACAGGGTAATAGAGTCAGTTAGATGTGACGCCAGTTGGAGTATTGAGACACCCGCTGGTCCCTGGGCTGGAGATGGTGATGTGGGTGCCAGTGCTCCACTCCAACAAAGAGCTTTTGCCCAGGGCTTAGCTGCAAGGAAGGCAATGTCCAGGCCAGGATCAGTATCACATATACAAACAATCATAACATGTAAGGCACTCTTATAGCCAAATAACCATTAGTAACTCCTGTGAGGGGGTTACATGTGTTTACACATAACTGAAGAACACATGCATTTTTCTATTAAAACAGATATACAAAGCAACAGCTGCACAGAAAGACAAAACCAGCGCTTTGTGGCCCAGATTTGCTGTTCACACAGAGGTTTTTGCTGCTGGATTTTTAGGCAGAATCCACCAAAATGCATCCCATTCATTTCAATAGAGTCAGTAGCAGATTTCTCCCTCTAGCAAATTTTTTCACTAGAGTCAAAAAAGAAAGCGTTAGGGCGGAGTCTGCCTTGCAAATCCTATTGAAATGAATAGTAAATCATTGAATTTAAGATACACACTCCACTAAGTATCAAAAATTGTTTCACTGACTAGACAAAAACTAGAAGAATTAGATACATGGTAAAACTTCACTCTTAATAAATATATCTAAAAAATAAACTAGATTAAAAGATAATTTCTGATAGCTGTTCAGTCAGAGGTCTTTGTGTGTCTTGTAAAGACCTCTCACAGTGTGACATATTGTGACCTTTTATCTTTTTATCTAGTTTATTTTTTAGAAGTACCGTATATACTCAAATATAAGCCGAGGACCCTAGTTTTACCACAAAAAACTGGGAAAACTTATTGACTCGAATATAAGCCGAGGGGGGGAAATGCAGCAGCTATTGGAAAATTTCAAAAATTAAAATGGCCGGAGTTTTTGGGTGCAGTAGGTGCTGGCAAAGGGGGAGGGGGTGTTTTGGTGTCTGTCTGCCCCTTCCCTGAGCTTGAGGACTGGGTTTTTTCCCCCCACTTGGAATTCAGTCTGGCTGTATATAGGGTATCTGCAGTGCTCCTATTAACCCCTTCCCAACAGAACAGGAGCACTGCAGATCCCCTATATTCAGTAGACCTGGCACTGTCAGACACAGGGATACCTAATGTGTATGTGTATCACAGTCATTTTCTACTTTTATATGTATTCTAGGGAAAGGAGGGATTTAGAACTTTTATTTTTTTAATTTTTTTTAAATCTTTTTTTTTTTTTGCACTATTTTATGGGAGATTCTATACATTACTATTGCGGCTGGTCATAGACACCGCTCCTAAAAAAAAATAATTTTTTTTTGTTTGCTGACTCGAGTATAAGCCGAGGGGGGCTTTTTCAGCATAAAAACTGGGCTTAAAAATTTGGCTTATACTCGAGTATATACGGTATTCATTAAAAGTGAAGTTTTACCATGTATCTAATTCTTCTAGTTTTTGTCTAGTCAGTAAAATGGATAGTAGATGGGAAAAACACTAGCTTTTTTTGTAACAGCATTTTAAAAAATCTGCTATTGAAATGAATGGAAGAGTTGAGAAAATTTCATGTGAACGAATGTGGAAGATGTCAGCTTGTGTAAACTCCAGTTTGGGTTACAGGGCCTGTAGTCATTTTATATTCCTCTTTGTTTAGAGCGCTCACATTCCCCCTCAGCCTTAATGACTCCTTTCCTGTTTCGTATCCAATAGTCATGCGCCAGAACTATTTTGCAACTGTGCCACTTTGTTATGCTAATTACACTAGTCCAACCTATTCTTTGTCTACACAATGTACAGTGGGGAGAAAAAAATATTTAGTCGGCCACCAATTGTGCAAGTTCTCCCACTTAAAAAGATGAGGTCGGCCTGTAATTGACATCACAGATAGACCTCAACTATGAGAGACAAAATGAGAAAACGAATCTAGAAAATCACATTGTCTTATTTAGAAAGAATTTATTTGCAAATTATGGTGGAAAATAAGTTTTTGGCCACCTACAAACAAGCAAGATTTCTAGCTCTCACAGACCTGTAACTTCTCCTTTAAGAGGCTCCTCCGTCCTCAACTCATTGCCTGTTGTAATGGCTCCTGTTTGACCCTGTTATCAGTATAAAAGAAACCTGTCCACAACCTCGAACAGTCAGACTCCAAACTCCACTATGGTGAAGACCAAAGAGCTGTCCAAGGATATCAGAAACAAAATTGTAGCCCTGCACCAGGCTGGGAAGACTGAATCTGCAATAGGCAACCAGCTTGGATTGAAGAAATCAACTGTGGGAACAATAATTAGAAAATGGAAAACATATAAGACCACTGATAATATCCTTTGATCTGGGGATCCACACAAGATCTCACCCCATGGGGTCAAAATAGTCACAAAAATGGTGAGCAATGATCCCAGAACCATGCGGGGGGACCTAGTGAATGACCTACATTGAGCTGGGACCAAGGTAGTAAAGGCTACCATCAGTAACACACTACGCCGCCAGGGACTCAGATCCTGCAGTGCCAGACGTGTCCCACTGCTTAAGCCAGTACATGTCCGGGCCCGTCTGAAGTTTGCTAGAGAGCATTTGGATGATCCAGAGGAATATTGGGAGAATGTCCTATGGTCTGATGAAACCAAACTGGAACTGTTTGGTAGAAACTCAACTCGTCGTGTTTGGAGGAGAAAGAATGATGAGTTGCAGCCAAAGAACACCATACCTACTGTAAAGCATGGGGGTGGCAACATCATGCTTTGGGGCTGTTTCTCTGCAAAGGGACCAGGATGACTGATCCTTGTACATGAAAGAATGAATGGGGCCATGTATCATGAGATTTTGAGTGCAAACCTCCTTTCATCAGCAAGGATGAAGATGAAACATGGCTGGGTCTTTCAGCATGACAATGATCCCAAACACACCATGAGGGCAACGAAGGAGTGGCTTTGTAAGAAGCATTTCAAGGTCCTGGAGTGGCCTAGCCAGTCTCCAGATCTCAACCCTATAGAAAACCTTTGGAGGGAGTCTGTGTTGCCCAGTGACAGCCCCAAAACATCACCGCTCTAGAGGAGATCTGCACAGAGGATTGAGCCAACATACCAACAACAGTGTGTGCCAACCTTGTGAAGACTTACAGAAAACGTTTGACCTCTGTCATTGCCAGCAAAGGATATATAACAAAGTATTGAGATGAACTTTTGTTACTGACCAAATACTTATTTTCCACAATAATTTGCAAATAATAAATTCTTTCCAAATCAGACAAATGTGATTTCCTGGATTCGTTTTCCCATTTTGTCTCTCATAGTTGAGGTCACCTATGATGTCATTTACAGGCCGACCTCATCTTTTTAAGGGGAAGAACTTGCACAATTGGTGGCTGACTAAATACTTTTTGCCCCCACTGTATTTAAACTACCTCTTTCCCTCCATTAAACCAGAACCCACTCTATACACAATACCTGTGTGTGTGCTTCTCTATGTAGGCTTATACATTAACTTTATTAATTTGGACTTCAATACAGTGATACTTAGAGCGGATTGTGCTCACACTTACCCTTGTGGTTATCACTGACCACTAGTATAAACGTGGTGCACAGGGTCAGACTGGCCACATGCTCACTTTCCATATTGTCAGTTTAGAGGTGGGTTTAGGTGGTGCACATCATATGGCAGCATGGCGTTGTTATTACCTGTAGCCGTGCTGTGACTGTACAGCTGAGCTGCAGGGGTCCTAGCAGTGAGCCCTAGACATCCCAGTGCAACACTGAACTTGCATCAAGTTTGGGCTCAAATTTTTCAACTTGCTAGAGGTGCATGTGGATTCTCAGAAAGAGGGTGTGTGGCTTAAGTGGACACTAACTTTTTAGACAATTTAGTCTCATTACAAAATGCATAAAATATAAAAAAAACAAAAAACTTGCAAGTCTTCAGTAGGTGATACCTTTTTTAATGGCTAACTCATAATGATGACAGAATATGACATTTCGAAGCTTACTCTGGGCTTCTTCCTCAGATATATCTAAAAACACTTTCTGCAGGCTACATATTTATGTATAACTGGATTGGACACATAGGGATAGGATTACAGGAGGGAGGGGGGAAGAGGCGTGTTACTATATACATATAAAAATAAATAATCAATTCCCAGTTCCCAGGTTTTTTATCTTTATGGCTGTCTTAGTTCAGTGATTTGTATAGAATGACATGAACCCAAGTGATGTGTTCATTCCATTGTCCAGAGTCTTAAATAGGGTCATGCACTTGTATTCATAAATCAGTCGCTGTTTTCTTGATTTAAAATTCCCACTTAAAATCTAAATTTTCATGTCACTGGTGATATTATGATCTTCCTGGCAGAAATGTTTTGGCACGGGAAGGTCCATTCTCTGTTGTTTAATTGTATGGCAATGTGAATTAATTCTCATTCTGAGTTTCTGTCCGGTCTCTTCAACATACAGATTTTCAATTAAACATTTGGTGCACATTATCAAATACACTACATTCGGTGTGTTACAGGTGAACGTACCTGGGATTTTATATTCCCTATTAGAGTTTGGTATCTCTATCCTGTCAGTGGTCAGTATGCGAAGGCAGGTTTTGCACCTTTTCTGTCCGCATGGAAATGTTCCTGTGTTAGTTGGAGGTGACAGTGAGCTGCTGACAACCATATTCCTGAGGTTTGGTGGCTGTCTATAGCACAGGAGAGAAGGGTCTGGAAATATGGATTTTAGACAGTGGTCTTTTTGCAATAGTGGATGTAATTTGCGTGTGATTCCTCTCAGCGTCTCCAGGTTTGGGTTATATGTGACGACCAGGGGCACCCGATTGTTTTCCTGTTTGGTATTGTATATGAGAATTAATTCATATCGCCATACAATTAAAGAGGACCTTTCACCATATCCGGGCACAGGCAGTGTTATATACTGCCAGAAAGCTGACAGTGCGCTGAATTCAGCACACTGTCGGCTTTCCCGATCCGTGCCCGGTGTGAAGAGCTTACGGCCCGGTACCGTAGCTCTTCTATGGTCAGAAGGGCGTTTCTGACCATTAGCCAGAGACGTCCTTCTGCCTCGCGGCGCCAATCGCGCTGTGCTGTGGAGCCGGGAGAAACGCCCCCCTCCCTCTGCTCACACAGCTTGTCCGTAGACGAGCATTATCAGGAGCGGGAGGGGGCGTTCCTCCCCGCTCCACAGCACAGCGCGATTGGCGCCGCGAGGCAGAAGGACGTCTCTGGCTAATGGTCAGAAACGCCCTTCTGACTGTAAAGCGCTACGGTACCGGGACCGATAGCGCTTTACACCGGGCACGGATCGGGAAAGCCGACAGTGCGCTGAATTCAGCGCACTGTCAGCTTTCTGGCAGTATATAACACTGCCTGTGCCCAAAAGTGGTGAAAGGTCCTCTTTAAACAACAGAGAATAGACCTTCCCGTGCCAAAACATTTCTTCCAGGAAGATCATAATATCACCAGTGACATGAAAATTTAGATTTTAAGAGGGGATTTTAAATAAAAAAAACAGCGACTGATTTATGAATACAAGTGCATGACCCTATTTAAGACTCTGGACAATGGAATGAACACATCACTTGGGTTCATGTCATTCTATACAAATCACTGAACTAAGACAGCCATAAAGATAAAGAACCTGGGAACTGGGAATTGATTATTTGTTTTTATATGTATATAGTAATAAGCCTCTTCCCCCCTCCCTCCTGTAATCCTATCCCTGTGTCCAGTTATACATAAATATGCAGCCTGCAGAAAGTGTTTTTAGATATATCTTAGGAAGAAGCCCAGAGTAAGCTTCGAAACGTCATATTCTGTCATCATTATGAGTTAGCCATTAAAAAAGGTATCACCTACTGAAGACTTGCAAGTTAGTTTTTTTTTATATATTTCATAACCATTGGCTAACACGGTACAAAAACAAACATTTTCCTTATACAAAAGGCATGTGATTCTCAATCAAAGAGTCATGGACTTTAAAAATGTTGCTACATTTTGCCTCAAAAAACACTGTAAAGTTCCTCCCACTAGGTGTCTAGCAGTTCGCTCTCTGTTGCTAGCAAAGTTTCATTAGATAAGCAAAATGTTTTTACAGTGAGGAGAGGGGGAGGATCTGTTCTGTGTTCACAACCTCAAATTCTCAGATTCTCCTTACAGCCTACAAACACATTTGCAAAGGGGTATAATAAATAGAGATGAGCGAGTACTGTTCGGATCAGCTGATCCGAACAGCACGCTCCATAGAAATGAATGGATGCACCTGGTACTTCCGCTTTGACGGCGGCCGGCCGCTTAACCCCCGCGTGCCGGCTACGTCCATTCATTTCTATGCGAGCGTGCTGTTTGGATCGGCTGATCCGAACAGTACTCGCTCATCTCTAATAATAAACATTTTGACCCAAAATTAAAATTTAAAGAGGACCTTTCATTTCCTCGGGCACATGCAATTTTATGTACCTCTAGAAAGCCAACAGTGTGCTGAATTCAGTGCACTGTTGGTTTTCCCATTATGTGCCCCAGGGCTGGAGATGTCGGTGCTATTTCTGATGTCTGCCCACTGTCAGAAGAGCGTCCCTGACAGTACTTGTCCATAGTTCTGTACTGTCAGAGGGGGCGTTCTTTACCACACAGCAATGATACTAAGCCATGAAGAACGCCCCCTGAGTACAAATCTATGGACGAGTACAGTCAGGGGGGCGTTTCTCACAGTTTAGCATCATCACTGTACAGTAAGGAGCGTCCCTCTGACAGTACAGGGTTATGGATGACTACTGTCAGGATGGGGGAAGGCGTTCCTCACAGCCCAACTAGACTGTCAGGAACGCACTGCTGACCGTGGGCAGAGATCAATAACAGCACTGAATTCAGCGCACTGTCCGCCTTCTAGCGGTAAATAAAATTGTAGTGCCCGAGAACATGAAAGGTCCTCTTTAAATTTTCCAAGAGATATGCCATTCCAGTGCCTGATATGTCATGGGCAACTTGTGGCACTGTGGAAAGTCAGCTCTCTGGTGATTTTACAAACACTGTACATACAAGCCTAGTGTTTTGTCTGGAAATATGACTAGATGCAGAACTTAATATATGGCATTAAGTACATTATCCCAGGTACAACAGTATCATACATTTGGGCATAAACTGCAGTTTGGGTGCACAGCAGGGTACAGATGTGAAGAAGCGCCATGTGGCTTTTACACAGGGGTGAACCTACCCCTTTCGCCGCCCGAGGCGAACAACAGAAAGCGCCCCCCCGGAGGAGGGGGCGGAGCAGAGGGGGTGTGGCGGAGTGAAGGGGTCAGAGTGAAGCGAGAGGGCAGGGCTTAGCGATGTTCGCAGGCAGAGAGCAGGCACGGAGATGACCTGCTCTCTGCCTGAGCGTGAGGGGAGGCTGCTGGAGCAGCGCTGCTCCAGTGGCCTCCCCAATCCACCGCTCGGTCCTGGACTGGCTTAGGAAAGCAAAAATGTCGCCCTCCCTGGGGCCCTGACACAGCGCCGCCTGAAGCGGTCGCTTCAGGTCGCCTCATGGGAGGTGCGGCGCTGCTTTTACAATGCAGATTTAGATATTTGGTGTCTGGAACACTATGTCACGTTTGCAGAGCCCACTTTGCTGAGATGCCAATAAAGTGCAATCCCTTAGGGAGTGACCCCACTTTGATAAATGCACCCCTCAAAGAATTTATTAAGTGGTGTAGTCAGCATTAGATTCCCCGACGTGAATGCACAGCGGATGATGAAAAGTGAATATGGGTACATCAAATTCATTATTATTTCCCCAATAGCTCCTATGATTGGGAGCAGGGGTCACTCTGGGTGTCACTTCTGGTGTCTTTTACCTTGTAAGTTCTAAATCTGGGGTGTACCCTGATATATGTTCGCACAATTTCTCTTCCTGCTGCTGCCAGTTTTGCCCTAAAGATATAGCAATATTTGGAGTTTGTGTCATCACATTGTATAAGCTAAATATATATATATATATTCTTATTTTCCTGGTGATGTACCATATGAGGGCTGTTTTTTGGGGGATGAGATGCATTTTGTAATGACAACATTTCGGGGTGCCTTCAGTGTACAGCATAAGTAACATGTTACCTCTATTCTGTGGGTCGGTAAGATTATAGCATTTTGGGGGCTTTTTTTTTTTACATTTTGTTACATTTTTTTGCTATCCCACTAGGGCACTTGAACCAGTGATCTAGTATAGTCTGCAATACACAGGTATTGCTATGTATACATGAAATCAGCCTAAGCCTATAGGCTGACTTCTTGTATGGGAACAAATTTTGGTTTTAACTAAGAGTGCAGCTTCAATGTTTTGGGATCTTTTAGTATTTTATTTCTATGGTACTTTTTTTTTTTAAACTTCTGTTGTCAAATACATCACGTTTATGCAAAGACTAAATATAGTGTTGATTCTGGATGCTTTATTGTTAGCATGACACATCACGTTTGGTAGCCTTGACGCCGCACTGTTGTAGTTGAAATCTCAGGCACGGTTCTGGTCAGAGTGGACTACGCATGTCTGAATGGCAATTTTGATGTGGTCAGTTCTTTTGCAGGAACAGTACGCTTTACTTGACCATAAGAAAATGGCCACTCGGACATGCGCAGTCTGCTCTGACTGGAGCGGTACTGCGCATGCCTGAGATTTCAACTAAAGCAGTGCAGCGTCAGAGGCCAGGAAGGAGAAGGAGAGACACAGCACAAGCAGTGGAGGGGCGGTGTTAAAGGGATCCTACCATTAAAACTCAATTTTTCTGCCTACCACGTAGAAATAGCCTTAAGAAAGGCTATTCTTCTACCCTTAGATGTCTTCTCCGTGCCGCTGTTCGGTATATAATCCAGTTTTCGTCGGTATGCAAATGCATTCTCTCGCAGCACTGAGAGCAGTCCCCAGCACTCAAACAGCACTGGGGGCGTCCCCAATGCTGCGAGAGAACTCTCCAGCACCGCCTCCATCTTCTTCAGGAACGGGTCTTCGCGTCTTCTTCCAGCGGTGGCTTTAAATTCTAGGCCTCGGGCAACCGACTGTGCATGCCTGCCGGCCACAAGAAAATGGCTGCTTACAATACTGTTTGAGCGCTGGGGACCGCCCCCAGTGCTGTGAGAGAACTCATTTGCGTACCGACGAAAACCGGACTATAATGGCGGTGCGGAGAAGACATCTAAAGGTAGGAAAAGAATAGTCTTTCTTAAGGCTATTCCTACGTGGTATGCAGAAAAAATTGAGTTTTAATGATAGGATCCCTTTAAAGGCATGATGTGAGGGGTGCTCAGAGGCCTTGGGGAATGCCCAGGATGCTCTGTGAGGTTAATTTGCATAACAAAAGAAAAAGTTTTAATAAGCAAGCAGGATTTTTTTCTCTGCGTTTTCGGGCAGAAACCTGATGGACCCCATTATAGTCCATGGGGTACACAGGTAACGACTCGCTTTTTAAGCTGACCCAAAAAACTGAAACCCAAGTGCAGGTGAGAACCTAGCTTCACTACCATACTGTAGAGGCAGGCCTGGGAGATCTGGAGTATTGAAGACTCTGTAACTGGACTGACAATGTTGTCTCCATCAGGTGATTGACTAGAGTGCTAGTCAATGACAGGACCATGGTTGCAAAGCTAGGGCAAATCCAGACTGACAGAGTTTGGAAGAACATGAAGGTGACTTTCTTAGAGTGCAGGGCTTCATCTTAAAGGGGCTCGATCATTGGGAAAAGTCATTTTTAACTAATCACATCCTTGCATAGCCTTTAGAAAGTCTATTCCTCACCTACCTTTTGTATGTAAATTGCCTCAGTAGTTTCTGAAAAAGTCAGTTTTTTTATGTGCTAATGAGCTTCCAGCCAGCACAGGAAGTTCCCAGCAGCACTCGTCTCTGCTATTATCTCCTATGTGTATGTGCAAACAGGAAGCTGAGGCAGCAGCAGCAACCTGTGCTGTATACACCCATAGGAAACAATAGCAAAGGGGGTGCACGATGCATCGTGCACCAGTCTACTTAGCATATGAATAAAAACTGACTTATTCAAAAACCACTGAGGCAATTTACATACTAAAGGTAGGTGTGGAATAGCATTTCTAAAGGCTATGCGAGGATGTGGTTAGTTAAAAATGACTTTTCCCAATGATAGAGCTCCTTTAAAAATCAAAAGCAAAAACAGCATATTAAACTGGTCTAAAGGAGGTTCTCCATTAACTGAGGGAATGGCGATTGGACCATGAGTATATGATGGCAAGGAACTACAGACTAATGTAGAAAGTTACCTGCAAGACCAGAAAGGTTTGTTCAGGAAATATTAGGGCAAGACAGGGGGAACGGAGCATTGGAAGTCCTGGCTGCAACACCTTGTTGTAGATTGTTAGCTGGTCAGTATTATATTTTCTACTGATGTTGATTGTTATTTTATCAATTGCCTACCATATTATAAATAGCATAACTACTTTAAGTTTTGGGGGGATATCGTCACTCCTTAGGGAGAGACCACCATTTAGGTGTGTGGAGTCTTATTAAGCCATGAGCGCTCCACTGCAAAGGAACATGGGAAGAATATGCAAATCTGACTTCCAGTGCCTCAGGCATGCACACCAATAGAGGGCGCTCACTGACAATGTGCAAGTCTATTTTCCATGATGTAATTAGGAAGACAGAGTCTCAGTCAAGCAAACCAATAGAGGGTGCTCCCTTTAACATCATGCCGACCTTCTCAGAGGCCTTTGTTTGCAATGATGTTGAGACTGTACCTGAGTCTGACAAAATTCTTGGCACCTTTTCAAAATTGTGGGTAAATAACTTTGCTTCAGGCATGTGATGCTCATTCAAACCTCACCTGTGGCAAGTAACAGGTGTGGGCAATATAAAAACCAGACACATAAAATCAGATAAAAAGGAGAGAAGGTGACTCAGTCTTTGCATTGTGTCTCTGTGTGTGCCACACTAAGCATGGAGAACAGAAAGAGAAGAGAACTGTCTGAATACTTGAGAACCAAAATTATGAAAAAATATTAACAATCTCAAGGTTACAAGTCCATCAGCAGAGATCTCAATGTCCCTTTGTCCATGGTGTGCAACATAATCGAGAAGTTTATAACCCTTGGCATTTTATCTAATATCCCTGGTGTGGTAGGAGAGAAAAATTGATGAAAGGTTGCAACGCAGGACAGTCCAGATGGTGGATAGGCAACCCCAATCAAGTTCCAAAGAGATTCAAGCTGTCCTGGAGGCTCAGGGTGTATCAGTGTCAGCGCCAACTATTCATCAACATTTTAATTAAATGCAACACTATGGCAGGGGACATATGGCTGTAGAAACTGATCTGAGCAACCAAGCCCTCCCATGTACTAATTATAATAATGTAGAATGCAGTCTGGTTTTATGGTCTCCTTAGTGGTACCTTGCACGTGGATGGTTCTGCTATGTCCGAGTAATGTACTGTACAGATACAGATGGAAATCTTGGTCCAGCAGTGGGCGAACTAATTCCCACACATTTTTTCAACAACTTCTAGAGAGAAGGGCAGGATTTTAGGGGCTCTATCCCACTGAAGAGGAATTCCTTTTCATTTTCCACCATGCGAACATACCCTAAGGGGCTTAAGTTTATATAAGTGGTTGTAGTTTGGGGTCATATAATGGTGGCCAACGTGCATTATCACTGTAGTGTAATACATTTTAAGGGGTTATCCAGCTTTTAATATTGATGGCTTATACTTAGGAGAGGTCGGTAATATTAGAGCTGTGAGGGTCTGATTCCCAGAGCCCCGCAGACTTGCTGCTTCAAGACGTGTGGCTCCTGATAATGTTTACATGTTGGGAGCCACGCTGCTCACTCACAGCGTGTATCAGCAAATTTTGGAACTGTAGCGCTGCCATATCGACATCTATGGCAAGTGACCAGCGCGGATCCCAACATATAAACTATATTAGGATACACACTGTCCCCGAATCGCAAATCTATGCATTCTCTGTTGTAAGATCCTTACAAATCTAACATGGATGACCTATGTTAAGGATAGGTCAACAATATTAAAAACTTGATAACCCCTTTAAGATTGTTTCAACTCAAGGCCAGAGTTTAATATAAAATATCCATGCTCCAATACACAAATATTTACCTGCTTTCACTAGTCCCACATTTAATACCAGGCCCCAACTTATTGGTATTTTTGTACTATACTTTACTATACAGGGGTCCATCTTTTTGGCATAAAAAAGAGGTCCTTTCACCACCTCCACCAATTCAAGTTCTCAGCATCCGATAATAGTTGCTGCTCCACTGTGCTCCAGCAAAATTGGAATTATCCCTTTATCCCCCCCACCATTCTCGAGCAACAAGTTCAGATAGTTTTGTAGACTGATGTGCTATTTAAGTTCTGTTATGTCAGAAAGGTAGTGCGGGGGTTCTTGAATCATATATGGATAGTGTCAGAGCTCAGAATCACACTGCCTGTTTGCTCCTGCCTGACACCTCCCTCCTGTCAGCACAGATTCTAAATAGCATATCAGACACCAAAAGTAACAGCATTGATTGCTCAGGAATGGTGGGGGCTAGAGAAAAAAAGGAGCTCTTTAATGAAAACAAAACTCAAAATTGATATCACCACATCCATAACAACCCCTAAAATAGATCCTAAATATACTAACAAGATACTAAAACTTGTGGAGCACCAACTGGGTACAAACGTGTGACGTACAAAGCACGTATTAAAACCTACCAAACTTTCCCAGGCAGTAGTGATCAGCCCACACTGGAGGTAATGTCCGGATGTGCATATTTTTCAAACAGTAAAAAGAAAATGTTATAATGAAAGCTGCTTTCTAAAACCAGTCTTTTCCCATACTATTTATGCCACTGTACGGTGTGAATGTTTTAGACTTTGTAATGTTTTTTTAATGGCATCCCTAAAAATATTACACATAATAGTTAGCTGTCTTCCTGTCTCCTCTTCTTCTTGACATGTCCTGGAACGCTGAAGACCTCCCAAACTGGCTGGAGCCAGGCCCGACATCACTTCCAGAAGTAACAACACGGCTCAGCTCCAACCAAGAAGCAAGAGAAGATAGGTAAGTATTAGTGTTGAGCGAATAGTATTCAAAACTATTCGGCGAATACCTCACTCCGATAGGAATGCGTGGAAGCGGCCAAACACCAAGGGGTTAATAGCAGTGAATATTTGATGGCCGCTAACACACATTCCTATGGGAGCGAGGTATTCGACGAATACTATTCGCTCAACACTAGTAAGTATTGTGTGCCAGCTTCCAGGCACTATTTTGTGTGTGTGTGTGTAGCTGGCACACAGAAGAAGAAAAGGCGGCCTTCCCTGGGTGACGAGTGAGGACCAGGGGAAGGGGGGGGCAAGGCTTTTACTCTTACGTAATGGGCCAGGATCTAGATTACTTTGAATACCCATTACATCAGCACAATGGTAAAGAATTTTATATATATATAGGTCACATGGCCTACATATCTTACTGAAAAACTATACAATATGGGAAAAAAAGATATATTAGAAAGTTGAAGAGAGGGTATGGGGGAATGAGCAGGGAATTGTCAATTTATCCTGGACAACCCCTTTAATTTCAATTCAAGGATAGCATTTACATAGCCCTACTGTTCAACAAATACACATATTTTGTTGTACTTTATTTAATTGACAAATCTCTGTAGTGTTGATAGGTGTTTTATAGTTACATAAGAGATCTAAAAAACTGGTTAACTGGGCAACATAATAGCACACGAGGTTTGATGTTAATACATATAAGCATGCATGCCATATATTTGGCACACAATCGACCTTTGGCCAGGACAACCTACTGACAACAAGCCCACACACTTGAATAGCCAGGGTATAACAACATGTAAGGCTATATTCACATAATGCAATTATATCATAGCGAAGAAGACAGCATAGCCACAACGTATGAATGGATCCTAAGGCATGTAGACTATGAATTTATTTTTAAGTTCATCTTGAAAAATTAAATCTATTCATCCATTTTTACTATCTCTTCAACAAAAAGAAGAGACCCATGATGTCACAGGAAGTGACATTGCGTGTCCTTCGCTGAGGCCGCTGATTGGCCTCAGCGATCATGTGTGACGGGAACTTCCGCCACACGTCACCACTGGACCGAGAAGACCGGACACTGCTAAGACATACTGATAGGGGAAAAAAAAATTTCATGTGACCACCCCTTGACTTCAAAATACCATCAATTCTTCTAGATACACTTGAACAGTTTTGAAGGAACTCGGCAGGGAGGTTGTTCCGGCCATCATAGAGAACTAAGCACAGATCTTCTGTGGATGTAGGCTTGCTCAAATCCTTCTGTCTCTTCATGTAATCCCAGATAGATGGATGATGTTGAGATCAGGACACTACAGGAACCACATCATCAATTCCAAGACTTCTTCTCCAAAGGGTGGACACACCAAATATTGATTTGATTTCTCTTTCGTTCATTCACTTTATTTTGACAAGATCATTTTACTGCATGCAATTTAATGGGGGAGAGTGTACTGTGTAGGGGGCATCCAGAGTGCAACAAGTCAACATTACACTATGTTTGGGGCCAATAACTGGGGCATTATACTGCATAGTACCAATCTCAAAATTTATTTCATAATCATTCCTGGAATAATAAATTCATATTTTCTATCATAAGTGTATATTCACCAAGTTCTATTCATTTTATACTTGGCTTTACGTGCACCAGAAAATCGGTGCCATATACTGACTTTTCAAGTTCATAAGCATGTTGAATATTTAGATGGTACTTGGTGCACAAATGTAAGTGTATATCCAGTCATACATTTCTATTCTTCATCATGCACGTTATTCATAAGTATGTCATGTTTAACGTTCCTCATAAATTTTGACAAAGAATACGGCATAATAGTGTGGTGCATTTAATAACTGCAGAGCTCCAAAGCTTCTGTTATGACCATCAGCACAAAAACTGTAAAGAGGGAGCTTCATGTCAAGGGTCTCCATTGCTGTGCAGCTCCATACAAGCCTTAGGGCCCTTTTACATGACCGTGTCCCACCCTGTTAAATATTATATATTTACAATATTCTCTAGCAGACATGGGGTTAACACTCTACTGACATCATAGTCTTATATTCTGGGGACATGGGTGCGGTTAGAGTACACCATAGTAGAAATCTCCTTACATAGCTACAAGATGGAAGGTAACACCCACTCTCATGAACATAAATGAGTGACAGACACACATGTGGGGGGTCGTCGTCGTCATCCATGAGGGGAATCCATGGGGAATCTATGGCAGGTCTGTCTACTATCCCTCTCTGTCATCCTGGACAAGATGTCGTGAATATCCCAGATGACCAGACCAGATGACAAGCATGAACCAAGCTGTAACTACAAGATATCCAGATGATTTAACTTCTCTGAAGATGTAAGCTATTGACAATTGACTGATATTTGTGTTATTTGGACATTTTCCCTGTTCCTGTGTTTTCCTTCAAGATATTAATAAACCTCTACACTGATTTATAACAAGCTGACTTCTTCCTATCGTGGATAAGGCCTACAACACGTGACACAAGTCTATCCCACAATTTCAAGGATATTTAACAGTGGACACAAGTCTCATCGGCAAATACAAGATATTTAACACACCCGTGGGCTACATTTCGCAGACTGAACTCAACCGTTTGCATAGGAGCCAGTGCAGCATAATTAGTTATGATGCAGTCAGTTCCTGAAAAGCCCAATTGCTACAGTAATGAAGTGACATCACACTATCAGTTCTTGCTGTAATCAGCCTGTCTGAGAGCCTACTACATCATAACTGACTGATGCAGCGACTCCTATGCACATGGCCAAATTCAGAAGTAAATCTCACACACAGACTGTTTTCCACAAATGGGACTCTGTCTTTTGAAAGAGCCTTTAGCGGTTATATACACAGCAGTGTTCTCCAGCCGTGTGTTAGCCATTGTGGCCTGCACTCAGTCCCATAGACATTGGTAAATCTATTCAAACTACCATCTTTACTGTCTGTGCAACCGATCTCCTAAATAATAGAGCTTGCTATTTCCTGAGCAGTTGTACTATATGGGGCCAAAGGTGGCGTCCATTTTACCGTATGAGGCCAACATAAGGAATGCAGCCAATAAACCTTTAATTTTTTTTTTTTCTATGTGCGACCCATTTACCCAGCCAACAACTGCCCACAGGCTAAGGCCCGGTTCACAACTGTGTAGAATATAATGGGGTCCGAGTGTTTTCTGCATGGTCTCCGCACAAATCATGCAGAGAGGAAAGTACATTATGAACTACTTGCATGACTCTTGCGGACACCACATAGAAAACACCCAGACTCCATTATAGTCTATGGGGTCCGTGTACTTTTATAAGCTCACCGCTTGTCAGTGTGTTTGGAATTCCATTCGGGGGTCCCCATGCGGACTCCCCGAACACAGATGTGAACCAGGCCTAATATTACAGTCCTATAGAAAGACTATCGCTGTATAAATGAAAGCCTATCAGGACTGTCCACACACATGAGCAGGCCAGGAAAGCTACCCTAACAGGACTGAATTAGGAAAGCTATAAATCAACAGCATGGAGGCGGCACTGGGCTGTGTTGGCAGGGAACTTGCAACAAAGTCCACCCAGGCTTTGCCACGACCCAAGGCATCTTTTTATTTTTACGAACAGTATATCTTTGTAGAATGGGAGAAAATCCACACAAACACAGGGAGGACATACAAACTCCTTGTAGATGTTGTTCCTGGCAGGATTCAAACCCAGGACTCCAGCTCTGCAAGGCTGCAGTGCTAACCACGGGGCCGTGTTGCCCACCCAAAGCACCTTTTATGCTCATATCCATCTTTGTTCAAATACGTCTATGAGTATAAAATAATAATGAATATACTAGTCACCTTTCTATCTACTACATGGTACTGGGGCTAGCTGCGAACCCTTTCCCTGCTGACTGCCTCCCTTTACAGGGGTATCCCCATCCTACACAGTTATGGCATATCTAAGCAATAAGTATGAATCCCACCCTCTAGGATCCTCACAAGGTGGGAGAATAAGGAACCTGTGACCCCCATTCTCCAGCACTGCACTGCAGCCCCTATAAGGATGCAATGGAGATGCAGGGAGTGTGTATCTGCGCATGCTCCAGCAGTCCACGTGAGCTCAGAGAGTCAAGGTCTAATGCCTTCACTATAGAGCGCTACACGCATGCTGGGAGTTGTAGTTCTAATAGCTAGAACAGTGGAGGTTACTGGATAGGCACGGCCTACTATGTACAAGCTTTCGGTCTCGGTGAGGGAATTATAATATAGTGTACAATGTACAATATACCCAGTCCCATAGAGAGGGCGCTCTCGAGTAGTTCGCGCGGGATCCAAAGAACTACACAATGACGTCACCGGGACTAGAGCCGGAAGAGCAGAAACGGAAGTAGGCGGTGCGCATGCGCGTTGGCGCTTGAGTTTACACGTGTCTGGGCTGCGAGGGTTCGAGTTTAGATCTCCGGGTCGGACCCTAGTAGTGATCGCGGTTCAGCCATGTTGGTGCTTTTTGAGACCGCGGCGGGTTACGCCATATTTAAGGTAAGCTGGATACGATATGGTCGTGAGATGAGCTTGTGAAATGATCGCACGTGCCGGTTGTCTCTATGGGCAGAGCACGTGTAGTCTCGGCTCCTGCAGTTTACCGCTGCGGTTGTGTGGCGTTAATAAGAGATTGTACGATAGATGGGGTGTAGATGTATAATCCCGATCGGTTGTAGTGCAGCCTGCAGCGATCAGATCGTAGGCAGACCATACTGGGGCTAACACGTGGCCTCCAGGTGGAGGGAGGTCTAGTGAGTCTAGTGATCCTTAGACTTATATAGATAACTAATATTACTATATCAATGCGGATGGTACTGGAAGAGCACTAGAGCCATTGCTTGTAGCAGAGCCCTGGCCGAAACCGATTTATTAAAGCAAGGGAATTGTGCTATTAAGTGTACAGCATCATCCAGAGCCTCACTATATTCATACACAGTACAGTATGCAGAGTATTTTCACTATATTCATACACAGTACAGTATGCAGAGTTTTAGGGGTATACATGGCACACGATCTGCAGCATATAGCAGTTCACTGTTAGCAAAGTGGAGGAGACTTTACAAAGGTCACCCACTTATAGCAGACTAATACCTGCTGTATAAGTTGTCATGCAATGTGGATAGTAAGTCGCATCATGTTAAGTCATGTGTTGTCTCTGAGATTAAACTCTTGACGATATATAAGAAGAAAACTGCAGCACTTTTCTGTTTCCATGTTTTGTGCGGAAACCACACAGACCCCATTATAGTCTATGGAGTCCGTGTGATTACTTAGGTAATCACATGGACTCCAAAACTGCTTTTTAATTTATATAGGTTTCTGTTTGGGGGAGTCCCCAAATGGAGTATCGAACACAGATGGGAACTGGGCACAAAACTAGGTTTACTGAGGAGGGGGCTGCTTCTCATGCAGGGTATTTACCAAGCAACAGGGTCTAAAGTCAAGTGTCTATTACGCCTGGGCCCCATGTGGCGTAAACACCACGGGAAAAATCGTGGCATTTTACAGTCATGGTAAAGTGAATCCCATGCCCACTTTGCAGTAAAAATCGTGCTGCAGACATGCTGCGATTTCCAAAACCAGCACGGCATGTCAATTATACCTACGGAAACGCCGGAGGTTTCCCCATAGTTATAATAGAAATCTGCAGAGGAAACCTCTGCGAACTTTGTCTAAAGCGCTGCAGGAAGAACCATGGTGCGTTACTGCCACAGTTTTTTCCTGCAGCTCTCTCTTGCTGCAGGATGCCCCGTGGGGCCTTAGCCTTAAACGGGTTATGTGGGGGAAAAGAGCTTATCAGTACATATCCTGCACTGAGTATTATTTGCAGGTCCCCTGTTGCTATTCTCTGTCACATGACTGACTTTGCTCTAACTTACTCCATGTACAAGCAGCAGTATTAGAGAAGAGAGAGCCATGTCAGGGACAGCCAGAGTGTTAGCAGAAGAGACTGAGTACAGAGACTTCCAGCACCCACTGCTCTGCTGACTAAGAAATGGGGTGACAGGACCTGCACAAGTTCGTTCACATGGTACAATAAAATCCCACATTTTTGGAGCCAACACGACAAGGGTGGCAAAATCCTATGTCCTTTTGCTATATCGTGGCAATATCACAGCAAAATACTGCAATTTGACTACCCCATGTGACTGTTGTCTTGGTGAGGAAGGACGGTCAGTCTGAGATATCACAAAGTCCTACCAGAGATGTCCTGCACTATATTGTCCTAGTACTGCTCTGGAGATGCTTTATGGTATCGGTTTCTTGATTAATAACCAAGTTTGTCTTCTTAGGTTGTAGATGAGAGCAAGTTGGAAGAAGTGGACAGTATATGGAAAGAATTTGAAACCCCAGAAAAAGCAAATAAAGTGTAAGTCCTAAAACATCCACTAAGTCCACCTTATACCCTGTTTTGACCGACATCTGTAGATAATAATTATTGCTGTCACATACAGTGATTATGTAAAGAATGAGAATATTCTCATTGAATGTTTCCTAGATGTTACTGTTTATGATGATCTATCCTTAGCATAGGTGATCAGATTGGCATCAATCCGCCTTCTGGCACCCTCACCCTTCAGCTGAGTAAAGGTGCTGCAGAGCTTCAAAAGCAGTCACAGTGCCATACATTGTATAGTGGTAGTGAATGGTACTGCACCTCTGATCCTTTCATTTGAATGGGACAGTGCTGCACTAACCAGGCACTGCCGGTGCACGCTATATATTGCTGGACTTGCTTCCAAAGAACTACAACCCTTTATTTAGCTTTTCGGTGGGGTTGCTGGGAATTGGATCCTATAAAACATCCCAACATTTGGGCTTGAGTTTTCATAGCAGTTGAGAAATACAACGGGTTATGCGTTTCTACTGTTGGAAATTTCTTTGATGACCGATAACTAATGTCACCTGTCCTTGAAGGACCAAGCAGTGTAGGTCTGTATAAGAGTTGCCTATGATGGATCTTTAGTTGAATTGAAAAACCTTGATTTACATTCAACATTCCTCACTACCACTGAGGCAACAAGTGGCTAGATAGAATTCTTTAAGGAGTACTTCTATCTTATAGGAGTTTTCCAACAAACTAAGTTACCCCCCTACCCATAGGGTCGCTCGGACCCCCACTGATCAGGGGCACAGGGGTCTCTTGTTCCCTGTATGGAGCTGCTTTAAAACAGTATGTGCACCGCTCCTGTCTTATGGATACAGGATAACTTGGCTTGTTGGAAAAACCCCTTAAGATAAAGCCAAACACAACTAACACACTGCAGAACTTCCACTGGAAAATTTTGCAGCCTGTTATCCTGCAAGTCATCGCAACAAAAGAACAACCAAAGTCGGATGGTTTTTATTGTGACTCTGCTTCCAGTTTCTCTGCAGGTTGTTCATGGCTTTAACCCTTTGTATTGTAAAAGTTGAAATACACAGGTGAAGCCTGCAGCATGACCTGATATGCTGCGGGTCTAAATCCATCAGCACAAGTCACTTTCCGCTTAAGGTTTTAGTGTCAGTATTTAGGTGGGAGTTTATATCTCATTCACAGTGATCACACCTAGATATGTCAGCAAGTTCACAGCGGCTAACCCACTGTCGTTCTGTTCATATGGACTCGTCCTTAAACACTTATCATTAATACTCGAGTAACATTCTGTTGACTACTTTAGTAGATGTTCTGTAAAGCAGCCATGACTAGACTTGACCTGTTTTTTCTTTTTTGTAGAGTTAAGTTGAAACACTTTGAGAAGTTTCAAGACACAACTGAAGCATTGGCAGGTAAGCCTGTTTCCTGCATATATATATATATATATATATATATATATATATATATATATATATATACACACACACATATATACTGTTGCCAATGATGGATTTATGTTAAGCTGAAACAAAATGATTTTAACCTAACATTTCGTCACTACCACTGAGGCAACACTGTAAGGGCATTGACATCCTGGCGAGGAAAGGGTCTTGTTTCGCAGAGGCATAGCGGCATTATATTTAAAACCATATGGCGTTTTATAACATATTTTATTGGTTGTCCGGCAGTTTGTAGTTTCCCTTCCCTCTAATAGCAGACTGTTAATGTTCAGAATCCTCTGTGATCACCTAGAAATGTCAGTAAGCAGGAGGAGAAAGGACAGCAAGGAAATAAAACCAGAAGTCTAAACAGATTGCACTGGTATAAAGCTAAAATTTGCATTATAAGTGAATAAATGCAAGTGAAGATGTTTCTTTTTAGAATCTGTGGCTTTCATTCCGTAGATGGTATAGATAGATCTGTCCTATGAAGAACACCACTAGAGTACCTGACAGATCCCATTGGCTTTAATGATGTCTGTTGGGTATCCATTATGGTGTCTGTCAGAGGATTGCGTCTTGATGTCAGACTCCCTTTCAGTGTAATTTGTTTCATAGGAATTTTTGTGTTTATGATCAAACTAAACTAAAGAGTCTATTTGTACATCCCTCAGCGGCCACTGCTTTGGTAGAAGGCAAAATCAGCAAAAACTTAAAGAAGGTCCTGAAGAAGATCGCAGCAAAAGAAGCACATGAACAGCTGGCAATTGCAGATGCCAAACTTGGCGGCGTTATTAAGGTATTGTGTTATACTACGTCAGTAATTTGCAGTATGCAAAACTAATTTTTCTCTTGTGATGTCAGAAGGATATGCTTATCCGTTTATCTTCCATGTTTGTAACTGTAGGATAAAGTGAACCTCACCTGTGTACACAATACCATGGTCACCGAGCTCATGAGGGGTATTCGCAATCAAATAGATGGTCTTATTACAGGACTCTCAGGGCGGGAAATGGCTGCAATGTCTCTTGGCTTGGCCCACAGGTAAGTCATGGTTTTTCTTAATTTTCTTGTACAATCTTAATCTTCCATTCCGTCAGCCAATTTGTAGTTGATGGAATGGAACAATTTTCTTGCCTGGTTTTAGGATAATAGGGTAGTTTCATTTGTGAATAGACAAAAAAATTCATAAAATCTGTGTATTGGTCACATGTTAAAATGCTCATTATAGTCAATAGATGCATTCACTTGAGTATTCCTTGGTAGCGCCATCGGTACATAGCTTGCTGCCAGTAAAGCACCTGCCCAGTAGAATATGAATGTAGAAGAATGGAAGGGTTAGATGTGGGTTCTCACTGGCCTGGGTGGATCCAGTAGGTAGTAATACCTTGACTCCACATACGTTAGCTGTGCAGCCTGACCCACCAACTCTTCACGGCTAACATAACCTCCACCTCAACATCTGATGTTGCAACTCTACCTAAATATGCCTCTTCTGTGGTCGTCAGAACCAAACATCGCCACCTACTGGATCCAGGACAAGAAAAACCTACTCCTAACCACTCAGTTTTGGCATCTGCCATTAATACAGGTTAATGTTGACCATGCACATGAGTTACTTTGACTGATTTTCCTCCAAAATTCCCCTCCCTTTCCAAATACATGCTGACTTGGCTGAGTTTACATGAGTTCTCAGTGGGAGAAAGTTGCTTCTTGTGAGGAAGATAAATGGCCACCAGAACAAAAAGATCCCCCATACTGAAATCCAATATACCTGACCCTTCTATCCTTGATTCTGCCATCGGGTCAAAGTCCAAACACCCCTGTAGACAATTAGATGGTCACTGGTTCCCACTAAAATCGTCGGATTCAGTCGACCATACACTTAATATGTATGGCCATATACACAGAATATGTTCAATATATAAATTGTAACATGGTGCTCTAAGGTGAATTTGAGACTGAGACTTCTTGTGTCAGTACAGTCTTTATTCTGTTGCCAATGATGGAGTTTAGTTGAGCTGAATATCTGTGATTTCATTCAACGTTTCGTCACTACCACTGAGGCAACATTTAGTATGTTAGGTCAGTTCGTAAACTATATGGTGCTATCTGGATTTTTTTTTTTTTTTTTAAAAAACTGTATGTGCAAACTAAGCTGCAACTGTGATGTATAAATCCAGTTCACACTTGCATCGTTTTCATCAGTATTTGTAAGCCAGAACCAGGAGTGAAGCCTGCAGAGAAGCTATAATCCGCTTGCTTTTTATACGTAATTTTTCTTAATCTTCTACCGTCTTGTATATCCACAGCTTATCTCGCTACAAGTTAAAGTTCAGCCCCGACAAAGTTGATACCATGATTGTACAAGCTATCTGTAAGTATCCTATCTTATGATGACGATATACAGTATATCGTATATAGATTGATAGATATATATTGTAATAAAGTAGGGTGGATGATTTCCTAATTCTAACTTCTCTTTCCTCCAGCCCTTCTAGACGATCTGGATAAGGAGCTGAACAATTACGTCATGCGTTGCAGAGAGTGGTATGGATGGCATTTTCCTGAGCTGGGCAAAATTGTCACTGATAACTTGGCGTACTGCAAGTGTGTGAAGGCTGTAGGTGAGTTTGTGTAGGGCGCCTGCATTCTCAGTATATGAGGTGGGAGGTTGTGATATGCCGAAAACTTTTACAATAGCCCCTGTTCTCTGTTCAGCATACGCTAAATTTTATGTTCTGTAATTTCCTATTAACGTCATGTGTCACATTTTAGTAGATGGAACAAACTTGTTCCATCTTTTGGGGTGACGTGCTGTAGGTATAATGACATGAGGATTGCTTGGGCATAAGTCACAGCTCTGTTCTGGCCATTGATGATGACTATATGTAATTGCCTGATGTTTCCATGAGGGCAATTTCAGTCACTACCTCATCTGAGGCCTATGTTTGGTCATTGCTGACCTCGATTTCGTGTATATTAATGACAAGTACATAAAGAGCTGTCGTAGTTCGATGTGTTTCTATGTTTTCTGTTATATATTGTTCAACTCTTGTGTTCTTCTTCATTTCTCATTGAACAGGAGACAGAGTTAATTTTGCCGCCTTTGACCTCTCGGAGCTCCTTCCTGAAGAGGTGGAGGCTGAGGTGAAAGCTGCTGCAGAGATTTCCATGGGTACAGAGGTGTCAGAAGAAGATATCAATAATATCTTACACTTGTGTGATCAGGTGAGTGTTGTATTGAGGAGTCAGTTGGGTGAAATCTGCAGAAATAAAGCAGCACGGTGGCTCAGTGGTTAGCACTGCAGCGCTGGAGTCCTGGGTTCAAATCCTGTTTAGCGCAACATCTGCTAGGAGTTTGTTGTGTGTTCTTCCCATGTTTTCGTGGGTTTCCTCCCACACTCCAAAGACATACAGAGCAAACGTTGGCTTAGATATTTAGTATATTGTTAATGTTATGGTATTGACCTGTGATATTTGTGCTTTTTTAGGTCATAGAGATTACAGAGTACAGGACACAGCTGTATGACTACCTTAAAAACAGAATGATGGCAATAGCTCCAAACCTTACTGTCTTGGTTGGCGAGTTGGTCGGTGCCAGACTTATTTCCCATGCAGGTAAGTCTCTTATGCCAATCTACCTTTACTTTCCTCATAAGATTAACTCTTGGACTCGTTCTATAGTCCTTCTGTGGTCATTGATGATGACTAAATTATTTTGCCTGATGTCTATGATGGCAAATCTAGTCACTACCTCATCTGAGATCACATCTTTATGGTTTATATACTAATATTACCCACTGAGTATTGTGTGTGTATATAGATATCATTCATGTCTGTCTATTGTAGTATTGTTTGGACTTTTTTTTTTTCTTGGTTTACCTTTGATCTTGAGTCCTCATCTTTTATATGTGGTTATATTTTTATTTATTTTAATATAGGCTCCCTTCTGAATCTGGCAAAACACCCAGCTTCCACTGTGCAGATCTTAGGGGCTGAGAAAGCACTGTTTAGAGCGCTGAAGACCAAAAAGGACACTCCAAAATATGGTCTGATTTATCACGCATCCCTTGTTGGTCAGACAGCACCCAAAAATAAGGGCAAGGTAAGTTATATTATGTGAAATGGGTTGCAGAAGGCATCTGGGGATCAGAGATCATACTTGTTGTGGCCTGTGTTTAAAGGGGTTTTCTAAGCTAAAATTGTTGATGACCTGTTCTAAGGTTAGGTCACCAGTTTCAGATCAATTGGGTGTTTGACACCAGACACTCCCACGAATTGGCTATTCTCTGCAGTTATTACACAGAGAATGGAGTAGGAAGCGGGCAACTCTGTGTAATGGCCAAACCAGATTATTGCAGCTTCGGTACCATTCCTAATCGGAGCTGATCTACAGTAACCTGCTTTGGCACCTACACAGAGGATGGAGCTGTCTGCGTCCTGTTTCATTCTCTGTGTATTAGCTGCAGAGAATAGGAGATTGGCGGGTGTGTCTGATGTCAGATCTTCACCAATCTAATGTTCTATTCTTGGTATTGGTGACAAATACTTTAAGGCTAGAAAACCCTTTTAAGTCAATACTTCGATACTGTTAATAACTACAGGGTAGGTCATCAGTTCCACATTGGTGGGAGGGGTGCGACGATTCTTGCCATACTGTGATCAGTTATAACTAAAGGGGTCACTTCACCCCAGTAGGATTAAGCTGCAAAAAGTAGTGGTCATGGCCCCATCAGTCATCTGAGCAATGTTTGTGCTAAGTGTCATACCCTCACTCAACCTATCTTCAGTATCCAATATAAGTATCAAGCTGTCAGAAAAATCCTTTAAGATAAATTCCAGTATTTTGTCTAGATCTCCTCTGCAGACTTGCGATTTTGCAGTCTTGTTACTTCACACAGTCTGCACATGGTGACTTGTTATTCACAGTCTTAAATGTTTGGCTTGATTTGCTAACCTGTTTCTCTTTATTTAGATCTCCCGTATGCTGGCAGCCAAAGCAGCCCTTGCTATCAGATATGACGCTCTGGGGGAGGACACAAATGCAGAACTGGGAGTAGAGACAAGAGCCAAGTTGGAAGCCCGTCTACGGCACTTAGAGGAGAGGGGGGTAGGTGTTTGTGCAGCTATGACTTCAGTCTTCTGGTCTGTGATGATGACCCAATTGTATTGCCTGATACTTCTATGAGGGCAATATCAGTCACTACCTCATCTGAGACTTGATGTGTATATGAGTTCTGCACTGTGTGTTAATAGTTAAACGATCTGGTGCTGATTTATCTTCTGTTTCTTCACAGTTAAAGAGAATTAGCGGCACCGGGAAAGCACTCGCCAAAGCCGACAAGTATCAGCACAAAAGGTAAGAACTGCCCTGTGAATCGCAGTGTGTATATAGGTGTATTTGTAATTGTGGATCTGTATGTTTGCCTAAAAGTTGTGCAGTTTAATGTGGGGTTCTGAGTGTTTTCAACTAGACGTTAGTCTAAAAATGGCAGAATTTGCTTTTGATGTGGCAGTAACAGCTATTTCTTTTCCTTACAGTGAGGTCAGAACTTATGACCCATCCGGAGACTCCACCCTGTCCTCTGTTCCCAAGAAGAGGAAATTTGAAGAGGTAGAGGAGGAGGAAGAGCAACCTGCCGAAGTCAAAGTGAAGAAATCTAAAAAGCCCAAAATAGAACCAGTTGAAGAAGCAGAAGGTATTTGCAGATTACATTTTGGTTACAATATGACAAGGAGATTGAAATTTCTTTAGGGTAGAACTGATGACACCATATGGTTGTATCATTGCAGAAGAACAAGAAGTCGAGGAGCCACCAAAGAAGAAGAAGAAAAAGAAGAGAGAGTCAAAGGCTGCAGAGGAGGAGGAAGTATTGGAAGAAGCACCCACCACTAGCACAGCTGAAGAGGTCAGTGTCCATGCAGGTCTCACTACTTCTGATGTAATAGCACTGGTGTAATATTCTAGTATACTATAATAATCATATTTTATTTACTATTAACAGCCTTCCAAAAAGAAGAAGAAGAAAAAGAAGGCAAAACAGGAAGAGGAGGACGATTAAGTTCCATGGACTTTATTCACAAAGTGATGACTGTTCATTGCAAAGTTTTCTGGAAGCCGGCCTTAGCTTAGATCCATCTGTAAATGAACAGCGCAGTGAAACTTTTTTTTTTTCTTTTGTTTCTGTTTTTAATACAGTAATGTATGATGGGAACATACCAGAGTCGAGAACTTTTTTTTTTATATTGGCTGTCTGACAGGCTGTATACACTTTATAACGTTTATTTTGCCTGTATGACTAGATCATATGATTGTAGACAGTAAACTTTCCTGTCTTTAATCCAATACACTTTTATGAAAGTTATCGTTCTTTGCTTTATATTAACCAAATAATGTTTGCAACGTTTGGTCAACAAATGGGAAACCTGGAAAAGAAAGCTGAGTGTCTAGGAAGCTCCAGCAAATATTTTACCCCCTACCCCAGTCAGCGTTCTGCAACTATTCACTATATATCCTTCATACCTCCGTCTCCTGTGTGTAATGCTGTAGGTCTTTTTTTTTTTTTTGCCGTGGTTTTTTCTTACATTCCGGTAAAGCCAAACGATTTGCACATTTGTTTCAGCTGTAAAATTATGTAACGGTAGAATATGTCTACAGGACAGTGTCACCATTACATTATACTGTCATAGTTTTTGCTCTGCGTGGTTGAAAAATGAAAATTAGTCTTCCCAGTTATTCGGTTTCCATAAGTCCCATACGGACCTTGGTCGCCCCGTGGAGGCTCCTGGGCTTGTTGTGTCCACCTGCCTGCTTCGGCATCCTGCGTTCCATGGTGGAACGCACGCCGGTGACGTCACTTCTGGTTCTGAGGGAAATGCGCTAGAAAAGGGAAATTTGAAATCTTTAGCGTCTTGAGCAGTTTGGGTGAACCAGAAGCATTCCTATTTGTGGAATGGAGTACGCTGGTCATCGGTGGCTAGTTTAAAAGCTTCCCAGACCAAGAGGCTGTCGTCTGAGGTAGGACCATCTGTGTGTTATAATGCCTGGAGATGAGTCCTCGGGCCCAGTGAGTAATCTGGTAACTGGTTTTTACATGGTATGTTTATGGGAGGTCTCATGTCCTTTTATTGTCATGTATTTATTTAGGAAAAAGAAGCTAAAGATGTGTCTTCTAAAGCTTAAAAAAAAGTGCCATCTTTGAAAAAAAGCTTTCTTCCACGTTGAAAAAATCTGTCTTGCATTGAAAAAAATAGAGGAACAGTCGTCTTTAAGGCTAAGGCTCCACTTTGCAGAAACGTAGCTTTTTTTTTTTTTTTTTTTTGCGGATTTTGCTGTGGTTGTTGAGCCAAAGCCGGGAATCGATTGAGCAGAAGGGAGAAGTATGAATGTATACTTGGCTTTGACTAAATTAAAAAAACAAAAACAAAATCTGCAACAAAAAAAAAAACTGCATTTCTGCAAAGTGGGGCCTTAGCTTAATGGAGGAAATTAAAGGGATGGTTCAGCATGATACCCGTCTTCTGTAGCTTCTTTTTCCCATACCTTTACGTCTGCTGAGCCATAACCTGTGGCCAAATAGAGGAAGTTAAAGGTGTTGTCCAGGATAAAAATACATTTTTATCCTAAACTAAACACCTCCCCACCTTTTTATAATTCACTTTTATTAACAAAAGTGAATATTTACCATGACCGCCCAAGGCAGATTTTTATAGTATCATGTGACTCTCCGTCTCGCCGGAGACTGAGAGTCACATACTATATCCCCCCTCTCTCTCCTCCTGTCTCCTCGCTTCCCATCACTACACTGCTCCTGTATCCAGCCCTCCCCTTCCGTCTCCTCACTACACCAGACCAGGCATACTTACCTTTCCTTCCTGCCATCTCATCTCTGGTTGTGTCATCATCGACATGCGCAGCGAACTATTGCGCATGCGTGGGCTGGTTAGCTAGGGAAAAAGGGAGGGGGACAGTGAGAGGGAGGTGTATCTAGGGATAGCTAGTACTATATTATAATTATGGCTGCTGAGACTGTAGTGGGCGGGCTAGCTAAGGAAACAGGGAGAGAGCGTGTGGGAGAAAGGGAGGGGGCCAGTTAGAGAGGGAGGAGAAGTGAGGCATCTGGAACTTGTAGGAAACCCAGAAGAGGAAGTAAACAAACACAGAGGATGCCATACGCTCACCGAAGACCCCAGAAATCACTCAAAAGACTGGTAAAGGTATTTGATGGCATTTATTAACCCAATTAACAGACCATTTTTTGTAAAATATTTATTTTTCCCAGCAATTCCTTTTGATTATAGAGCCAAAATTAGATGATAGTGACGTTTACTTCCCATCTGTGTCTGAAGATTTTATGGAGGGTCATTCATGAGAATTTAGAGTGTCTTATTCAGGATGAGTGGTTTCATCTGGAGAAAAGGCTGTTTCTGTCTCAGGAAATTAAAGCTAGATTTCATTTTGATGAAACTAAAATCAAAGGTTGGTTGGAAGTGCTGAAAATTGATATTCAGGTCGTTAAAGTGGGGAAAAAGATGACTCTTCCCATTGAAGACTCGTTGCAGCTTAAAGACCCGCTAGATAGTAGAGCTGACAGCCTCCTTAAGAAATCCTGGAAGTGCTCTTCAGCCCTAACAGGTTAACATTGAGGTAAGATGTGTGGCAAGGTCTATGTATAGATGGTTAGACCAACTGGAGGTCTGTATTAGAGAAGGCACCTCTAGGGAAGACATCTTATCCTCCATCCCGCTGCTACAGAATGCTACTGTCGTCTTAGACACTTTCAACAATAGACCAATTGGGTAAAACCCAAAAAAATATATAGATAACTGCGCTGAACCAATGTTCAAAATCACGATTTTTATTGAAGACACCTATTAAAAAACACACGACGCTGATATGCCAGCGTTTCGGGGTAACCACCCCCTTTCTCAAGTGATACAAGGTATGGAGCAAAGTTGAACCTTAAACATATAAAACAGAGATATAGAGATATTTCTTAATAAATAGTTTACCACACGAATTATATATAAATAAAATAATGGTTTAAAACAACTACAAATATCTATATCCAATTGATATAACAATGTGTATAAAAAGCACTCCAGGTGTGCATATTACTAACTGTTGTAACGAAATAACATGTGTATTACAAACATATTCTATACATGCTTCACATCAATTTCAATGCTAAGAGATAATATTGTAAGCAACTGAAGAATGCTGATACCTGTAGTCCAATGATAGACAGGCCTGCAGTGCTCGATCCTGTGTCTGTCAATAATGATGACACTCTGACATGTCAATAATGATGATGATAATGTTGCTCCCACATGTCAGAGTGTCATCATTATTGACAGACACAGGATCGAGCACTGCAGGCCTGTCTATCATTGGACTACAGGTATCAGCATTCTTCAGTTGCTTATAATATTATCTCTTAGCATTGAAATTGATGTGAAGCATGCATAGAATATGTTTGTAATACACATGTTATTTCGTTACAACAGTTAGTAATATGCACACCTGGAGTGCTTTTTATACACATTGTTATATCAATTGGATATAGATATTTGTAGTTGTTTTAAACCATTATTTTATTTATATATAATTCGTGTGGTAAACTATTTATTAAGAAATATCTCTATATCTCTGTTTTATATGTTTTTTAAGGTTCAACTTTGCTCCATACCTTGTATCACTTGAGAAAGGGGGTGGTTACCCCGAAACGCTGGCATATCAGCGTCGTGTGTTTTTTAATAGGTGTCTTCAATAAAAATCGTGATTTTGAACATTGGTTCAGCGCAGTTATCTATATATTTTTTTGGGTTTTACCCAATTGGTCTATTGTTGATTTTGGCTGCTCCCCCCTACTAAGGGGGCGGTGATAGAACTGCTGCTCATAGGAACCCCCCCCTTTTTTTCTGTGTTTTACTGTGGTATAACCACTTCTATTGTAGATCAGCTCAGTGCAAAAAAAGTTCTATATTTGTCTTAGACACTTTGACAGAGTCAGTGAGGATTGCCTCTAGATCTGGGGTCCTCTCAAATACAACTTGCCGTAAATTATAGCTGAAAATGTGGGCTGTTAACTCCAAGCAGAAGCTGTGTGCTGGGGACCCTGGCGGCAGTAGATCAGGAACGGATTTTCCAGGGTCCACAATTCATGCACGGACCGTTTAACCCTATGGGGGGACAGCCTGGCAATGTGCAGACCGGATAGAGTAGTTATGACTGGGAAAGGAATCAGCGGGAGGCGCTATTGTTCAGCAGCGCTCAGGTACTATGAATGTGAGAAACCGTGCGAGTTCTCAATATTTCCATATCTTCTCCATTATGGTTGCTCATTCATTTTATACATGTATCCTAGTATTTACATATCTCCATTGTGGTTGTTCATTTATCTCCATGTTCTGTATTTTTCTTTTTGTCCTTTTGTGTTTCATTCTGTATCCCATTCAATCCAGCTTTCTGGGATTCAGAATATGTACACACCTGAAAAAGGAAGATATTGCGTCATGTAATAAATGATTTACGCTTGGACCAGCGCGCCTTTTGCCACCAGGAGGATAGGGGGCAGGCTATCCAGGTATTTCATACCCTGGAAAGAAATAACATCCAACCTGTACACCCTAAATTCCACAGCAAGCAACTTCAAAATAGAATTTTCATCCTGTCCCCTCAGGAGAGTAGTGACTACATCCATACCATCTCCTACGCTTCACGTGGCTTTGATGGAAAGAAATTTCTACACATGAAAGCAATTTGTCCTGTTTCCCCTTTGGAAAGAGGGAAGGTCATTATTCCTGCCTGTTTATGGTGTAAAAAAAAACAAGTTGGGTGTACAGAATAATTATAAACTTGAGCCCATTAAAGATATATAGTTTATCATCGTTTCATGATGGAGTCAATAAAATCCACAATTCTCCTGGTTGCGCAGGACCATTTTATGGCCACCACCGACCTTCAGGATCCATATTATCGCATCCCTATTCATCCTCTATAGCAAAAAAATTTTTAAGGTCTGTAGTCCAATATGGGAGGGGGGGGGGTGTATGCTCCATTTTCAGTTTAGGGGCCCTCCCCTTTAGAAAATCATTAGCTCCAAGGCTATATATGAAGGTGATGGTGAATGTAGTAGCTTTTCTAAGTAGTTGTTGGTACTAGCTCAGTCTTTTTCAGATAGCATGTCAGACTTTATAAAAAATAGGATTGGTTATAAATTGGGAGAACTCCAACATAGAGACACCAGGTATTGCAAGGTATTTCTTGGTATCCTGCTAGATTCCCATCTGCAGATGCCATTTCTCCCCTCAGATAGGATAGAGGCTCTAAAGTCCCAAGGTTACTGTCTTTCAAAGGAAAACAAGGGTATCTATAATAGAGGCAATGTCTGTACTATGCTCAATGATCTCTTGTATCCAGGCGGTACCCTGGGCTCAGACTCATACAAGAGCTCTTCAATCCCTGAATCTATTAAATTGGGACGTCCGCTGTCATTAGACAAGATGATCTGTGTGTCCCACAGTGTGAAAGCCTCCCTACAACAGCTCAAATTTACAATGAGGAATTCCTTGGAACCCCTCTCCAGTGATTCAGAGTACTACGGATGCAAACAGATTGGGAAATGTATACGTTCACCTCTAGTGATAATCATTATTGCTATTATTTTAGCGTGTAATGGATATCAGATCAGTTATGGACAGAACAGGGATTGGGTCAAATGTAAACTTTATTGATGACTTTGTGTATATGATGTGTAAGTGTTTTGGTGCTGCACCCTGGACAATGGTAAACATCTGGGTCACAGTGCCAATAAACTTTCTGGTTATGTTCAGAGGGGTATTACATTATTCCTGTATGGGACAATCAGAGAGTAAAAGTATAATATGCGTTCTGATTGATAGGAGAGGGGGTAACAAGGACTGAATTCCTTGATACCCCCATACTTAAAGGTTATCATCTCTGTGCAATCTGCAGCTCCACTCCTCCCCCCCTCCTTCCTCCTACTGCAGCTCTTACGATGCTACCTGAGATAGGAGGGGGGAGGACATTTCAGATCCCCATATCTCAGGATCTGTTAGGGCTATGAAGATGAGCTGGGATTCATTTTAAAGATGAGAATCTTTTCACACTTACAGATTCAGAGTGATTTGCTATTAAAAACACTGCAGAGAATTGAAATCTGCAATGGGATCTCAGTACTGAATAGTGATTTCAACAGCGAATCGATCTGGATCTGTAAGGGCTATCATGATTTTAAAAATGATATTGTCTTCATTAAAATGAACCTGAGATCATCTTCCTAGCCCTAATCAATCCTTAGATATCAGCGATAGGAGAAAGGATGTATTAGATACGTCCTCAGCTAGAAAAGTGCCACCATGGGTGGACGTATAGATACATGGGTAGCAGGGAAAGGTTTCAAGGAAGGATTTGAATATGCTGGGTACCGGGATGATTTTGGTTAGTAGGATTGTCGCAACACCAACTAACAAACTGAATCTTAGAAATAGCCAATGTAACTGGTTTATGGCAGGCCTTTAGAGTGTGTATTACAGTATATGAGAGGCCTTGCGCCTTTAGGATCCAGGCTGATGGGTGGAGAGTGCCCTGGAATAGCAGATCTTTCTTGATCACTGGGATCATTAGATCACCTGGTTTTTTTCTAGCAGAGGGGAAACACCTTTATGCTGTTCTGTTGGATTTTTTTTTTTTTGAGATCCTTTGGTATAAATGGAAGATATAGGGTAGCTCCATATCCCAAGTCTGGGTGAAAGAGTCTATACCTGCTGAGTGATCTGAAACATGTAGTGAAAAAATGTTTTTGCCTTTACGTTCATTCTGTTTCAAACAGGTTCACCATACGAGTGCCCCAGCATTGAACCAGTGACTGGAATACTTCCCAATTCAGGCACCACTTATTCAGGTCTACTAGGTCTCTACTCAAGAAATCTGCAATCCAGTTCTGACCCTTCAAGATGAACTGTTGATAGAGACAGAACACTATGCTGAAAAAGCGCACTGCCACAGAATATGTTTAGCAAAAAATATATAAAGCTTTATTTAAATACATTTTAAAACATATATGACAGAAATAATGAATGGGGTGATACAACCAAACAGAACAATGAAGGCCCAAGATGGAATACTAATGGTTGATGATGAATAAATGACACTTACATTACATATATATAAGGATATGTGAAACATCCATAGTTTCTAAAGTGCATATATAACATACATAGTTTTTTAAAGTGCAAATATTCTGTGAAATAACATGATACCAAGTAGTAAATTACCTATGGGTGGACCTTCATGTAGTGAACGCGCCCACAGATTTTTTGAGATATAGACACCAGAATCTGAGATCAGATTATTAAATAAGGAGACGTTCCCTTATTGGATAACCTTTGCGACAATTGATGTCATTGAGTTGTACCAGAGGGGAGCAAAAAAACAACTCCTACCACCTGTAAGTAGTCACAACAGGATACAGTTTCAAAAAATACTAGAACACCGGCCATACGATGACCTGCATCAATTAAAGTGGCACAAGCATTCAACTATTGCAAGTACATCACAACACATGATAAAATATAATCCATACTGTCAAGTTGTGGCCCATTAACTGCCAGCACTATGTCCTCGCTACAGCCACAAGTGGAGTCGGATCAAGGATTTAAAGGGATATTCTCATAACACCAACTGCCCTTATTTAATTTGCATATAATAAAGAAACATCTTTCTAATAGACTTATTAATGTATGAACAGTAAGATCCAGCCGGCACTCAGTGAGAGATAAAATCTTCAAGCTTTATTCAAAGTCAAATAATATCCACAAAGCAGTGAAGACAAAAACACCAATGCGTTTCAAATAGATAAACTGTTCTTAATCATGGCTAAACTGTGATCAAGAAAGCTTGAAGATTTCATCTCTCGCTAAGTGCCGACTGGATCTTACTGTTCATGTATTTGTATTCCACGCGGAGACGTTGTCCTTCTGGAGCACCATGGGTTTACTTTATGAGTGTGTTAGCTGGGAACGCATCTTTATCTAGACTTAGACTATATCTACCTGATTCCAATCCTCCTAATTCGGGAAGAGGCTTGTCAATCAAAGTTTTGTTCTCCTTAGTTGTGCTTTTTTGCAGAATGAAAAATATGCTGTTTGGATTCCTGCTGTCAGTCCCCAAGATGTGCTATTCTTACTAAGCATGCTGAACTGTGTCCATAGACTTTTATGAGCTCCATTGACTTCAGTAGAGCATGCGGTTACTAATACTTTCTGATAGAAAGTAGCTCCATGAATATCCCTAAAAGAATTTCACATGTCTATAGATAAGGCACTGGTAGTGTTTTTGTTTGTGCAGTCTGAACCCCTTATCACTTCTCCCTTCAATCAGTTGTAAGCCGATGGCTGGTCAGGTAATGGAGGGGGTGTACATCTCACTGTTAAATATTATATATTTACAATATTCTCTAGCAGACATGGGGTTAACACTCTACTGACATCATATCTGTTGTATTTTGGGTACATGGGTGCGGTTAGAGTACACCATTTTAGAAATCTCCCTACATAGCTGTAACATGGAAGGTAACACCCACTCTCATGAATATAAATGAGTGACAGACACACACGTCGTCGTCGTCATCCATGAGGGGGATCCATGGGGAATCTATGGCAGGTCTGTCTGCCATCCCTCTCTGTCATCCTGGACAAGATGTCGTGAATATCCCAAGTCCACCAACCAGATGACAAGCATGAACCAAGCTGTAACTACAAGATATCCAGATGATTTAACTTCTCTGAAGATGTAAGCTATTGACAATTGACTGATATTTGTGTTATTTGGACATTTTCCCTGTTCCTGTGTTTTCCTTCAAGATATTAATAAACCTCTACACTGTTTTATAACAAGCTGACTTCTTCCTATCGTGGATAAGGCCTTCAACACGTGACACAAGTCTATCCCACAATTTCAAGGCTAGGTACGGATATTTAACAGTGGATACAAGTCTCACCGGCAAATACAAGATATTTAACAGTGGCGAGCCAGCACGGTTGGTTTTTTTCCTGTTTTTCTTGTTCCGTTCACTTGCAATTAAGGGGGAAGAGAGGAGTATTTTGCAAGTTGTATGAATTGCAAGATTCAGGAAGACTTCGAAAAGAAACCTATATTGGTGAGATACAGATGACTGTTGTGCGTGTTATATGATACGGAAGCCTGTGTGAGGAAAGCCTGTGAGGAAATACAGAAGGACCACAAGTGCCAGACGTACTGAGACGTTCTGATGACAGGGACCAACTGTTCCAAGGACAAGCTAAAAGTGAAGCTTTCTACAGTGGTGAGTAAAGATTTTACTTTTAAAGTATGGAAAAATTAGAGTCATTGTCTAAAAAGTGTAACGTTGATTTTAAAATTGTGCCTAGTGACAGTATAGAGAGTATATGGCAAGATTTGTATACACAATGTGAACAGGCAAATTCTAAGATTGAAAATAGAATTTGTTCTACAAAAGAGAAGCAGGTATTTAGGAATATAGCTTCTTTGGTAAAGATTTTTAATGACATGGTAACAGAAAAGAAATTAAGTAATAGTATGCATAAATCTGTTCAGACAGATGAGAAATCTCAATATGTTGATAAAGAGCACCATGTGGCATTAATGGCCATAGATGGTGAGGAACAAATGATACAAGAAACTAAATTGAAATTAAAATCTCAGGAATATTTGATGAATCTGAGTAAAGCCATTCCCACATATGATGTAAAGATCCATGTGTGTAGAAACTCAGAAATTTTTGAAAGCCATGCAGAGAAATTTGATCTAAATATTGAACAGAGAAATAAACTGTTTAAATTATGGCTTCCTATTGATTTTACAGAACGTTTGTCTGCAAAAATGTCTTATGATAACGAGCCAAATGAATGGTTAAAAGACAGTGATGTGGAGAGATTAAAGAAATTAATCTGGTGCACTAGAGGTGACAGCGTGCCAACACCTGATATACTGAATGAGATAAAGATTGGCAGAAAAGAATGTACATATGCATTCATGTCTAAATTTGAAAGGACATACAAAACTGTCATTCCAAAGGTGAACTCTTCATCTATGGTGAAAAGTTTTGTTAAAAAGTTCAAATTCTTGGATGCAGTCACCCTTGCCAGTGCCTCAGATAAGAAGACTTTATTTGAAGCTGCTAGTTTATTGGACATGGCCAGAAGACATCAGAAACATATGTCAAATGTAAATCGAGTATGTCCAAAGCAAAAAGCAAAGCCTATTAAGAGACATCTGTCAAATCATGTTAAAGTGTCCCCTATTTATAGGAGGGAAAGTGACAAAATCTATGAGAAACGTAGGAAATTACATGTTGCATATAAACCATATGCCATGCAGGAAAATCCACAAATTGAAATTCCAGTATTAACTGAAATTAAAGAATTGCAGCCAACCAAATCTATTGATAGTCAAAAGATTGTATCTGGGAATGTACCAGTTGTCTCCAAAATGTCAGATCTTTTCAGTAACCCAATGGCATCTGACCTGTCTTATATTCTTAGGAAAAGGGCAAGCTTGGCATTCTCTCATGACCTGGCGAGGCTATTATGGATGGACGTGTTGACAGGAAGTTCATGGGTTTAACTTAAAAATATATATCTGAAAGGAGGTCAGGGGTCGAATTTAAAAGTATCTCTGAAGGAATGACTGTCTACTGAGTTTTACTTACGTACTATTTGGCTATATAAAGAGAAATCCCTTTTATATGAGGAGAAGTCCAATGATCAGGTATAATCCACATGATTATGTGATGATGTTTATAAATAATCCTAATTATGCTATTGTGAATAATACTATGGATCATATTATATACACTATATATATATACACACAGGAGGAGAGTCTCATGTGTGGTGACAGATTTTCGTCATAGTCCACTCTCTAGATGCAGAGAGAGAAGGAGCATGTTATATACAATATATGAATATATGACATGTATATGAATATATGTACAATATATTAATATGATCAAATAGTATTAGGAATCCATAAAGTTATTAAACTTTCCATTGGTTAAAATCAATATTGTATTAATTTGGTTTTTGCTAAAGTTTATCTATTTTTCAGATCAGAAATGTCATATATGGAAAAATGGATCAGTTCAATCAGTGATGTCCGTTCATTCATCATTCTTTCCTTCTAGCTAAAAGAATGCATGGAGTGTCTAACGATTAATGAGTAAACAAATTAACATGGTGTGACTAATAACAATGCATGATAAAGTGATAGAAGTTCTAACTTACCTCAAGCATGTTTTTCAATAGTTTCATGTAAAGTCCATGTTTTTAGGATTTTCAAGTTATAATCCATTTTGTTTAAAGGCATGCAACTAGGCATGGAGCTCTTACTGTGAATTAAATGTTCGTTCATGTGGTCAGTTGATTGACAGCAACACATTGTGACCTGTGACCCTGATGGGCTGGTCAGTATAAGTGTTAAGTGTTATGTGTCGAGTCGACTGGTGTATACAACAGATCTGTGACATCACAAATAGGCCTAAGAAAATCAGGATGCATCCAACAAGGAAAAAAGGAAAATATATCCAACAAAGAGACGTCTATTTTCTTTCTACTGTCTATTTTCTTTTTCTACTATTTTCTATTTCTTTCTATTTTTTATCTTATATGATCCTCTATATTAAATTGGGAAATTAGCAAATATATGTGAAATCCATTGAAAGGAACCTCATATGTTTATACCAAGTGTTTAAGTCACATGAGCTGAGGAAAAGGTGACAGCTGCACTAGGGTGAAGGTTATTTTAGTTTGTGAATATTTTGTAGCAAAAGAAGAAGCTTTTGACTAAGATATAGATAGCTTTTCAATATATTTGTTCAAACCTGACAAATAATAAAGGCTTATTGGGGTAATTGGATCATGGGATAATAAATATATTAGTTATGGTGGGAAAATCTAGTTAGCTATAGCCAGTATTGTTTTATTATATTATTATTGATTATGTATTCTTACATGTACGCACACACTTGCATACACTTACACACATCAACATCTACAAACATCGGGAAAACATAAATGTCTTATATGCAAATGAGATACGCTAATCATCTTCATGAAGGGATAGGTATATGGGATATCAAGAGTGATAGTCTCTGGTTTATTCTTTACACTTCTGATTATAGGATGTGACATATTTTGAAATGTTTATGATTTATATACTTATTTCATATATATGGTGTTCACATACAGCCAGTACACAAGAATATATACAGTTAAGTTTAAAAATAATGTATTTTTACATTTGTGTCTTAGCAGAGTCAAGTGTGTTAAGTCTTGTCTCTATTCTTGGTATTGGAGGTATCTGAAAGGTGAAAAAGGTCACAGGAGTCTGTGAAGAGACGAGGTGTTAAGAGGAAACTTTAGTCACATAAGTTTTTATGAATAAAGGGTTAATATTGTGTCTCAGATAAAGAACACAATGATATTTAATAAAGTAATGTTCAAAATAAAATTATTTCTTATTAAAAAAGGTAAATAAAGTGACTAAACTTTAGAAAATGTATGATAAGTATGATAACACATTCATATAGGAATATATGTTTAGTATAATTGGTGAAAAGTTCTAACTAAAGAATAAATATAGTGATTGTCTATAGAATGGTAATTAATGAGATCACATTATATTTCAAAGTCATGTTGCAATTTGTCATCACAAGTAAAGTACACATACATATTCATACATATAGATATAAAGATATATATATGTTGATATATGATGTTTATATAGATTATTGTATCCAAAGTACTATTATCAGATAGTTTGATAAATGTATTGAATATCAATATTTTATAAGTCAAATATAAATATTGATACAATATAAAGAGAAGTATGATATATAAATGAGTGGTATGGTACACTGTGATATTATAGTTTAGTCAATTGCCTAATTTGGCTTAGTTATTAGGGAAAGAAAACTTATCTTCAATCAAGTCCAAGATTATGATAAAGTTTGATATCAAATGTTAATAAAAAGACCTTTAACAGTTACAAGAAGAAGATGTGCGGGAAAAGACAAAATCTGAAGGTATGATGCTAAATGCTTAAGCTTATGCCAAGGACTGTGTTTAAAAATTATTGCTGGAGTTTGGAACCTTTGATCAGCTGATGATTGGACAGATATAAAGACGTCCTCATCAATGTTTGGTGGAATCCTCTCTATTTCAAGACTTCAAGTTGTTTGGTGAGCAAAAGGGTTGTGAATGATAAAACCCGAACACAGATATTGTGTATCCAAGAGACTGAGATTCCAGGACTGAACCTTACTGACAAGCAGCAGGGATGATGTCAGAATTCACACTTGCCTTGCTTTTGCAGTATTGCTCCAGAAGTGTCACATTGTTGTTCTACAGTGACAGGTGGTAAAGGTAAATACCAAAGGAAACTCCTCTACAGTCTATGTCTTGGTGAAGTGAAACATATGGACTTTGTTGTTATATCAATATCTTCTCAATATGAACTTTAATGGACAATGTTATAATATCTGCACAACACGGAGGAAATCTAAAAGGACTTTAAGTCAAGAACTACATTTGTGGTAATAAGCCTTCTATTATGACGGAAGAAGAGATGACCAGAAGACCAGACGATGAAAGAAGAGCCTTCATTAGGTGTAGGTTAGATAGTGGATCAAATTGTTTCCATCTTTGATCACAGTTTACCATAACATACCATAACATTTATTAATGACAAAATTTATTGTAAATTGATGAAATTATTGTTATATGGAAAATTAATGAAAATTAAGTTCCAGTATTCAGCAAAGAAGAAAGAAGATATAATCTAATTGTATGAATATTGTCGTATGGTATATCTTGAGAGTTCAAACAGATATTTCACTCTCAAAAGGGGGAAATGTTAAATATTATATATTTACAATATTCTCTAGCAGACATGGGGTTAACACTCTACTGACATCATATCTGTTGTATTTTGGGTACATGGGTGCGGTTAGAGTACACCATTTTAGAAATCTCCCTACATAGCTGTAACATGGAAGGTAACACCCACTCTCATGAATATAAATGAGTGACAGACACACACGTCGTCGTCGTCATCCATGAGGGGGATCCATGGGGAATCTATGGCAGGTCTGTCTGCCATCCCTCTCTGTCATCCTGGACAAGATGTCGTGAATATCCCAAGTCCACCAACCAGATGACAAGCATGAACCAAGCTGTAACTACAAGATATCCAGATGATTTAACTTCTCTGAAGATGTAAGCTATTGACAATTGACTGATATTTGTGTTATTTGGACATTTTCCCTGTTCCTGTGTTTTCCTTCAAGATATTAATAAACCTCTACACTGTTTTATAACAAGCTGACTTCTTCCTATCGTGGATAAGGCCTTCAACACGTGACACAAGTCTATCCCACAATTTCAAGGCTAGGTACGGATATTTAACAGTGGATACAAGTCTCACCGGCAAATACAAGATATTTAACACTCACCCAGACTACTAAGGTGGGTGAGATGAGAAAACTCCAGAAAGAATGGTTCTCAGCAGATAATTCTGTCTGCTGAGTGTTATTTCAAGGTTCCGGCTACTGGGCTGGATTTTTAGGAATGGCAGGTAGTTTGGTAGTGGGACTTGTCACCCGCCTCCAGTCCACACTTTGGGGATGATCCGGCAGAGACTCAGCTGTTGAGAGTTTGCTCATCAAGGAGGCTTAAGAAGCCAGCTCCAGCAGCAGACTGGGGCTGAGCTTGGCTGGAGAGCAAACAGAGAGGTCATATTTTTGGAGCTGTGTCCTGAATGATTCTACTGGCTTTTGATTTCTGTCATTCTAGTTGAGGTAACCTATTCTATGTTTAGTTAGAGCCTAGCCGGGCAGGTATTTATTTTTGGATTGTTTCGTTTGTTGCTGCACTACCTTTTCTGAGTGAAAATAAAACTCTACCTTTGTTTTGGACTAAAGAATCTGGACTTGTGTGTCTATGCCACCCCACCTAGCAACCCCAGACCCTGACAATTGGTGGAGGACGTGAGCATACGGCGGTTGCTAGGGGCAACGAAACATCCACTCCTTGCTGGAGAATTTATTTTATTTTTTTTTATATATATCCTGGGTGAGGGCTGCCGCTGTACAGACCCAGACTATGGAGGAGATATTGAAGCATCTTGTACAGTCCAACAAACAAATCATTTGCTGATGGAGCAAATTGCGCTCCTTAAAGAGACTGTTATCACTAGCCCGCAAAGACCTGTGGAGCACAGGGATGAGAAGCGGGCTGCGCAAAGAGCTTTGTAAAAGATGACCCCAGATGATGACGTGGAGGCCTTCCTGACTATGTTTGAGAAAGTGGCCGAACGGGAGAAACTGCCAGCTGCTGACTGGGCAGACGTCATTGCATCCTATTTGTCCGATGAACCCCAGAAGGCCTATTATGACCTCTGCCAGCAAGATGTTCAGGAGTGATAAACTAAAGGCGGAAATTCTTGCTCGGCTGGAGGTAACCACTGCTGTCCGTGCCCGGCAGGTACATACCTGGAGCTACCAGATGGACAAGCCTGCCAGATCCAAGATGTACCACCTGATTCACCTAGCGAGAAAGTGGCTGGAACCAGACACCTGTACCCCTGCAAAGATGGTGGAGAAGGTGGTCCTAGACCGGTTCACCAGAGCTCTTCCTCCTGCGTTGCAGAGCTGGGTTGGACATGGAGACCCCAAAGATGCCAACCAGCTCGTCAGCCTTCTGTAGAGGTATCTGCGACTGAGGCGGAACTCGGTGATGACCCTACAGCACGACCATCCCCCAGGAACACCCGGTGGAAGGCACCTCCCGGTAAGACTGTTCCGATATTTGATGGTGGAGGGAAAAGAGCTTGTGATGGGTTTTCCAGGCAGTTCACCAGCCCAAGAAGGGACTCTGCTGGAGAAACCAGGGCTAGTACAGTGTTGGAGATGCCATGAGTGCGGACATATTTATGCCCAGTGCCCATTCACCTCTGAGCCAATGGACTGTGACGCTGGTGGGCGTCGATCATTATTTGCCAGACCTGTCTGTGCTGCGGCACTGGGATTAGAGACTGGGCCTCAGGTCTGCCAAGTTGTGGTGAATGGCCATTCTGTCCAGGCATTGTTGGACTCTGGTAGCCTGGTCACTCTGGTGCATGCCAGCTTGATAGCTGGGGACTCTATCCCGGACAAACGTATGAGTGTTTGTTGCATCCATGGGGATGTCAAGGACTACCCCATGTCCAAGGTCACAATAGAGACTATATTAGGATCTGTTTATTATGACGTGGGTGTTGTAAAAAACCTTATGAATAATGTGATTTTGGGACATGATTTCCCTTTGTTCTGGGATTTGTGGGGAAAAGGTACAACCACACAGCCAAATGTGGAAACTCCGCTTACGCCCAAAGTGCATGAGGAGGGCGACACTTTTCCGTTACAGGTCCTAGCTGGAGAGGATGATGATGCCTCTTCCCCAGCTCCTGAGCCTAACATACCTGAATTAGAAGATTCATGGGATAATTTTGCCTAATTCATTACCTGCCTTTCCCTAAGGGGACATCCGTGTACAACAAGATAGACAGAAATGAATGTAGGGTGCGGGGCAACACGGTGGTTAGCACTGCAGCCTTGCAGCGCTTGAGTCCTGGGTTCGAATCTTGCCAGGAACAACATCTGCAAGGAGTTTGTATGTTCTCCCCGTGTTTGCGTGGATTTCCTCCCATACTACAAATACATACTGATAGGGGAAAATGTACATTGTAATCCCTATTTGGGGCTCACAATCTACATTAAAAAGAAAAAGAAATGAGCAGCTTGGGGGAGAGTAACAAAGGCTCTGTCGCAGCAGAGTCAAACAATAAGTACAAGAACGAGGTAAATGTAAATCATGCCAGTAAAATAGAAAGTGAGAAAAGAACGAGGAAAGGAAAGTTAAGGAGACACAGACTCAGCAGAGTAATAAAAGTGATTCCATAGGAGCCACGTTTGTTGGTGGACTCTATCATATTGTTTCAATCCTGGAATTGGGGAATAATAAAAAAAAAAAAATAGCACCTTCTATGTGACATGACAGCTCCCATGCAGCAAGACTGCAGGAGCCATCTTATTCCTATGGCAATGGAGAGCTTACTGAAGACCCCAGGCCTACCATCAAAATATAACTATTGAGGCTGGTCTATGACCATCCTCAATATTAATGTAATGAAACTGCAATACAGTTGTATCGCAGTCTATGGGACTTGCGATCAGAAAATTGCATGTTAAAACCCCCTAGGGGGCTTAATAGAATAGTTTAAAAAAAAAAAAAAATCCATACCATGTTTTTGGGGGCTATATGATGCACCATGAGGTGCACCTAGGTTTTACAGGAGGACATTTTGAAGCAAAAAAAATGTGGTAAAATATTTAATAACATAAATCACATATGGGATTTGTAGTTTGGCAACAGCTGCAAGGTCACATCAATAGGTGGCCCTGCAGTGAAATGTTCCTATGTTAATGTTAACCTCTTCCTGCTGGTGGCATGTTTCTATTTTCATTTTTGAGTCCTTGCCTTCCGAACCCCATACCTTTTTTTTTTTTTTTTTTTTTTTTTTTTTTTTTTTTTTTTCTAGTCACAAAGCCATATGAGGGTGTAATGTTTGCTGGACAAATTGTTTTTCATAATGATGACATTTGTTATTCTGTACAATGCACTGGGAAGCTGGAAAAAAAATTCTGAATGGAGAAAAAGTGCATTTGTGCGACTTTCTTCCAGGCTTTATTTGTACTGCTTTCCATGTTCAGCCAAAATGACATGTCACCTATGTTCCGTACAATTCCAGAGATACCAAACCCTCACGCTCAGGCAGAGAGCAGGTCCTCTCGCTACCTGCGAACGCCACTAAGCCCCGCCCCCTTTGCTTTGTCCTGCCCCCTTCGCTCCGCCACGCCCCCTCCGCTCTGCCCCCTCCTCCGGGGAGGGGGGGGGGCGGCTTTCTGTCGTTCGCCTCGGGTGGCGAAAGGGGTAGGTTCACCCCTGATTGGAAAGATAGAAGAAATAGCATAAACCTGAGTTGTGAGATATGAAGATGAGCACACATCTCACATCAAAAAATAACAGTGAATACTTATTGAGTACAAACAAAAGCTGACCACCTACAGTATTTAAGGAAGATCTGTCACCAATTAGAAAATGCTAAATAACACATCATTCGATTCTTGCTGAGCTCTCAATCAATTTGGTGTTTTTATTTTTAAAATCCGTCCACCCATTAAAAAGATATGGCCCCTGGAAGATGACAAGAAAAGTAGCTTTAATTCCCTAAGTGGGCGGGAACCTTTTATTTCCTCATAGAAAAACACAAGGTTACCGCCCACTTGGAGAATCAGAGCTGGTTTTCATATCATCTTCCAGGGGCCATAGCTCTTGAATGGGTGGATGGATTTTAAAAAGAAAATCACCAAATTGATGAGGGACACAGCAAGAATCAAATGATCTATGTTATTTAGCATTTTCTACTTGGTGACAGATCCCCTTTAAGATAAGTGTCCTGAAATAATAACAGTTCTAAAAGATAGTACAAGGTTAATAATATATTGTGATGTAGGGATGAGGTGATGCAATAAATTTAGTAATGCCAAAAACATGCCCACATTGAAAAAAAATGCATATAAAAATAACAAAAAAACAAACCAAAGAATGATAAAGAATGTACAACCTGAGATATGACCTAATAAAGTCGGCAGTGCTGTACAGTGGTATACAACCAGGTGCTGTGAAGCCCTATAGGGGAAGGGTGATCGCTCCCTTCATGTATTGTCACTGAATCTTGGCATCCTCAGGGGTGAGAAGGGTAGGTCCTCCATTTCACATTGGTTTGGGGTAGCATCTTCAATGTGCACTGTCAATGGAGTTGGAAGCAGGCAGTTCTGTGAACTGTATAGTGATCGTGCCAGGAATTGCTGCTCAGGTCCCATTTAAGTGAATGAGAACTGAGCTGTAATAGCATTATATTGCGAGCTACCCTAAGAACAGATCATAAGTATTGAAGCCTTGAACAACCCCTTTAAATGGAGAGGGGCCCAGACACATGACTTGTGCAGGGGCCCTCTAGTGACAGTGTCTGACTCTGTCTCCCAGCACATGACTACAAGTGAGAGCAACAAACACCAAAGTCACTGTCTAAAAACAATGTACACAAAGAAAAAAAAAAAAGAATTATAGATCAGAAGAAAAAAACAAAGAAGCAAATTTACTATTGAAATGCACCAACAATAGAACTTACGTACTCTCTTACTGACTTACTATACATACATTTATACCGTATTCATTCACTTTTTTTTTTAGAGAATTTCTGCATATTCCCCCAACAGGACGTGGAGCTTATCAATAAGGTTGTAAGCCTTAACCTGCAACACCATGCACATCAATGCTTCTTTTTTTTGTTGTTGGAAACTAAACCAACTAATAATATTTTGGTTATTTGGTTAATCTCATTCACACCTTGTGGGAACAAAAAACAGCTGCAAAAAGTTACTTTTTGACAAAAGCAGCATTTCTTTTTTAGCTGCGGAAACACACATGCGTTTTTCTTATAGAAAAAAGCTAAGGAAAAAACACATTGCAATTTTCACTATGTTTATTAGCTGCAGTTGCTACATGGGGCCTTAGCCTAACAGCACAATTAGTATTGTTATAATGTGGCCTACCAGTAGATGGCGATATTAATTAACACACTGCTAAAAATGCATGATTAGTTACAGAATTTACATATTCTTTCCATATACAGATAAGCAACTTGTGAATGTATGGGTAGGTCAGCAATATTTATAAAATGCAAAATGGAGTGTAACACTATGTAAAATAAAGTAAAACCAGACAGTGATATATATTCCTGGTTTTATTTTCAGATTATAGTGGATTTTATTCTGTTTTCTATACATGATCATAGGGGCAGCCATCTTGCAGCTTTCTGTCGTTCGCCTCGGGTGGCGAAAGGGGTAGGTTCACCCCTGATTGGAAAGATAGAAGAAATAGCATAAACCTGAGTTGTGAGATATGAAGATGAGCACACATCTCACATCAAAAAATAACAGTGAATACTTATTGAGTACAAACAAAAGCTGACCACCTACAGTATTTAAGGAAGATCTGTCACCAATTAGAAAATGCTAAATAACACATCATTCGATTCTTGCTGAGCTCTCAATCAATTTGGTGTTTTTATTTTTAAAATCCGTCCACCCATTAAAAAGATATGGCCCCTGGAAGATGACAAGAAAAGTAGCTTTAATTCCCTAAGTGGGCGGGAACCTTTTATTTCCTCATAGAAAAACACAAGGTTACCGCCCACTTGGAGAATCAGAGCTGGTTTTCATATCATCTTCCAGGGGCCATAGCTCTTGAATGGGTGGATGGATTTTAAAAAGAAAATCACCAAATTGATGAGGGACACAGCAAGAATCAAATGATCTATGTTATTTAGCATTTTCTACTTGGTGACAGATCCCCTTTAAGATAAGTGTCCTGAAATAATAACAGTTCTAAAAGATAGTACAAGGTTAATAATATATTGTGATGTAGGGATGAGGTGATGCAATAAATTTAGTAATGCCAAAAACATGCTCACATTGAAAAAAAATGCATATAAAAATAACAAAAAAACAAACCAAAGAATGATAAAGAATGTACAACCTGAGATATGACCTAATAAAGTCGGCAGTGCTGTACAGTGGTATACAACCAGGTGCTGTGAAGCCCTATAGGGGAAGGGTGATCGCTCCCTTCATGTATTGTCACTGAATCTTGGCATCCTCAGGGGTGAGAAGGGTAGGTCCTCCATTTCACATTGGTTTGGGGTAGCATCTTCAATGTGCACTGTCAATGGAGTTGGAAGCAGGCAGTTCTGTGAACTGTATAGTGATCGTGCCAGGAATTGCTGCTCAGGTCCCATTTAAGTGAATGAGAACTGAGCTGTAATAGCATTATATTGCGAGCTACCCTAAGAACAGATCATAAGTATTGAAGCCTTGAACAACCCCTTTAAATGGAGAGGGGCCCAGACACATGACTTGTGCAGGGGCCCTCTAGTGACAGTGTCTGACTCTGTCTCCCAGCACATGACTACAAGTGAGAGCAACAAACACCAAAGTCACTGTCTAAAAACAATGTACACAAAGAAAAAAAAAAAAGAATTATAGATCAGAAGAAAAAAACAAAGAAGCAAATTTACTATTGAAATGCACCAACAATAGAACTTACGTACTCTCTTACTGACTTACTATACATACATTTATACCGTATTCATTCACTTTTTTTTTTAGAGAATTTCTGCATATTCCCCCAACAGGACGTGGAGCTTATCAATAAGGTTGTAAGCCTTAACCTGCAACACCATGCACATCAATGCTTCTTTTTTTTGTTGTTGGAAACTAAACCAACTAATAATATTTTGGTTATTTGGTTAATCTCATTCACACCTTGTGGGAACAAAAAACAGCTGCAAAAAGTTACTTTTTGACAAAAGCAGCATTTCTTTTTTAGCTGCGGAAACACACATGCGTTTTTCTTATAGAAAAAAGCTAAGGAAAAAACACATTGCAATTTTCACTATGTTTATTAGCTGCAGTTGCTACATGGGGCCTTAGCCTAACAGCACAATTAGTATTGTTATAATGTGGCCTACCAGTAGATGGCGATATTAATTAACACACTGCTAAAAATGCATGATTAGTTACAGAATTTACATATTCTTTCCATATACAGATAAGCAACTTGTGAATGTATGGGTAGGTCAGCAATATTTATAAAATGCAAAATGGAGTGTAACACTATGTAAAATAAAGTAAAACCAGACAGTGATATATATTCCTGGTTTTATTTTCAGATTATAGTGGATTTTATTCTGTTTTCTATACATGATCATAGGGGCAGCCATCTTGCCTGAGCGTCTTCTGCATTATCAATATTTAGTGATATGCTTCACAGCTAGTCAAGGCCATAGGCAGCAACAGTCTGGAGCCAACTCATTGAGGTCTATGCGAGAATTTTCCGGACGTGCTCTGTGTAGGGAAGCGGAATAGACAGGCCATGACATGAATTATTGTCAGTAGTGGATGGAATGATGGGTCGGTGATGTTTATCTACTTAAGTTTTATCTTGTATCACAGAACTATCTGAAATGTAAATAAGGTTACTGCTGTCAAAAAAAAACCTCCACAGAATTTGATTATTAGGCTTAGTGGCCAAAGTAAAAATTGCAGAATGTAGTAATTTTTTTTCTTTGTATTGTTTTTTTTTAATATACACAGTGGCATGAAAATTTCTTTAAAATATCATAAAAAATTATTCAAAAATGTTTATAAGCATGAAAACTTGGTTTAGAAAAATCCCACAAGACTATTTTTGGTCTGTGTACAGTGCATCGTACAAGTCCCTTAGTGGGGGTAGTAAAATATTGAAAAGAAAGTTCAATAAAAAAAAAAAAACTTTTAAAAAGTAAAAGAAATCACCAAGTAAATAGAATGTTTTGTAACACATAGTTTTATTATACATAAAATAATAAACAAACCGAGCCATAATTGGTAACTGCAGTGTCCAAAAGGACCCATATTAAAAAGATAGTATGATATTTAACTTGCACAGTGTACGCTGTAAGGTCCGATTCACATCTGCGCATGGGTTTCTGTTCGGGAAGTCCACTTGAGGACCTCATTATAGTCTATGGGGTCCACAGGTTTCCTTTAGGTAATGCGTATAGGTTTCCATTTGGGAAGGCTGAACAGAAACCCGAACGCAGATGTGAACCAAACCTTACCTTATAAAAAAGTATTAGTCAGCAGGCTCATTGCCTTTAAAAAAAAATAAAAAACAGAACAATTCGTTATGATCTATATATGCCCCTGTCCGTTATTTTCATCATACGATCTGCTACAGTTCATTTTCAATTTACTTTAGTTCCCTATGTAAACGGATACAAACGATTTTCAGCCGTTTAAAGCATTTTGTTATGTCCTTGTCACAGTTCAACCCCCAAAAAGGCAGGCCTCACCCATTAGCCATAACTCGGCCCTTTATGTTCGTGCTGAAACCGCGCAGCGGGGTCTTGTAGGGAGGAGAAGCCAGTGGAACTCTCCATAAGGTAAGCCCAAATTCCCTAGGCACCAGACATGCCTCATAATATTCAATAGAGTTGTAACATCTCTCCCTGTCCGGGTCTCTGCGCCACCCTCTGCTCGCCTGCTGTGGCACAGGAGGCGTGTGCAGTTTGATAATTTGCTTAAAGTTTTTAGTTGCACTGTGTGAACACGGCTCTAGTTCTGTAATTGAATTTGCACCACACCCGTCTTCTGCCCTTGTTGCCTGTCCATTAAGTGTTAAATTTTGTCTTGCCCTGGGATTGACAGCCTGCCTTCCTGTCAGGTCCAGGGTGGGTTCATTCTCCCCTATTTAGTCTTGGCTCACATTCACACTGGTGCCTGTTATTGCCTCGTGCTTGCTGGCTTCTCTTGCTGTTAATTTACTTGTATTCTTATCCTTGACCTCTGGCTTTCCTCACTGACTATTCTTTTGGACTTCAATTTGGCACTGCATTGCTCGGCTGTTACCGGACCCTTGGTTAGCTGACCTCCCTTTGTTGTTGTTCGTCTTGTTTGCGTTTTGTGTATCACATATATAGGAAGGGATCGTCTTCGAGTTGCCGCCTATTACGTAGGATAGGGCCTGGCAATAGGAAGGGACAATGGGGGGCTTAAGCTTAGGGTTCACTGTCTCTTGTGCCCCTTCCTCCAGGGTTCGCCAGCAGCTTCTGGGGAATTATCTGGCTATTCAGAGTCCCTTCGCATCTATTGCTATCTGTCATTAGACAGACTGTTTTTCCATTCTTCTGGTCCTGCAATGGCCCAGAAGAACTGAGACAACATCAGTGTTGTGAACATAGTCTTCACTGGCCATGTACCCTGTACTCTCTGATATGGAGCTTTTGATATTGTTTTTGGTTTATGTAATTTTAACATTGAGGTAAACTAAAAATTACAGTGCTGAGCCTAATAAAGGTAAGGTAGCGCGACCATTGTAGGGGTATTTTACCATAGACCTATCCTAAAGTTTACAATATGGTTAGAAAATTCATTTTAGCCTCATAGCTGCTTAGCATAGGAGCAAGCATGACAGTCAACAAATCCAGAATTTCCAGTTATTGGATAAAGCAAATAGTGAAGCTGGCCAATAGAACTTAATGAGACTTGTGGTTTTTGGGTTGACAGATGGAACTGACTTGAGATCTGGTATACAGTATATGTGCTGGTTCCAGAAGCTTCTGTTTCCTGCCACATGGCCATTCTTCATTGGATGTCTCATCTTTAGCTGGAAGATGTCTTAAAAGGGGTGACACACTGAAGGATCCCACTGTTTCCCAATGACCAGGGGAGCAGCGCCCCATCTTCCCTCCTTATCTACAGGTCTGTTATGTTTGGCTGTTAGAGAAAATTGTCACCTAGTTAACACTGGGTGGATAATATGGTTTATTGTGAGCCTGATATGGGATGATTACGTATTATTAGAGATGAGCGAGTAGTGAAATATTCAAAAATTCGATTTGAGTAAACCTTAATATTCGACTATTCGTTCGAATATCGATTCCCATTATAGTCTATGGGAAAATCATGCTTGTTTCAGGGAAACCAAAATTCGACCAATTGGAGTCACCAAGTCCACAATGACACCTCAGGAAATGATGACAACACCTCTGGAATGCAACTGGGACAGCAGGGGAAGCATGTCTGGGGGTATCTAATATGCCCAGGTCCCAGTATTATTATTATTATTATTATTATTGCTGCTGCTGCTACTGATTTAGCCAGCCAATGACTGTATACGTTTTTTTCCAATGCCTACGTTGTCCTAGTTCCTGTCCCACCTCCCCTGCACTGTTATTGGTGTAAAAAATATGAGCTATTCTTAGGATATCATATCAGTGAAGGTCTCACACCCATCAGAATAACAGGGGCAGCAGCGGGAGTAGCCCGCTATATGATAGTAGGACATTGTGGTCCTGTCTACTGTATATTGGTTGTACCTGGTTATTGTGACTTGGTTCTGATTCAAGTGAATAAAACTGAGCTGCAGTAACTCAGTGTGACCTCACAATGGTCAGGGTCTGCTTGTCCAGCTCCATACAATAAGCTACTTCTTATGCAGTGGCTCCTGCTATCAGTTGACTGGTGTGGGTGTTGGGTGGCACTCCTTTAATAATATACAATTACCTTGTATACATTTCTATATAAGGTTTTACATTTTTAACAACTAAACCTATACACGATTGTTTATGAAATAATGAATGTTAACGATGCCAAGGTAAAAGAGTTTGCATCCTTTGCACTACAGTTTGAACAACTTTGTTTTGGAGCTTTACTATATAATTCCCATTGGCCTGTATTTTTAGAATAATCCATAGCACCAGCCTATACCATAGCACTTGACAAAATGGTAATGTAACAAACAGACTGACACTAGGTTCACACTAGCGCCTGGAGTCCGTTCTGAGCTTTCCGTCTTCTGCATGCAGAAGATGGAAAGCTGTCAGACTGCGTCCGGCCGTGTGCGCTGGTGAGCATTTTATGCTCTCCGCTGCGAAACCGTTTTTTTTTTTAAACCAAACACAGAGTACTGCATGTCCGACTCTGTGTCCGATTTAAAAAAATCAGTTTTGCGGCGGAGAGCATAAAACGCTTATCGGCGCTCACGGCCGAACATCTTTCAAGCCCATTCAAATGAATGGGTATGAAAGAGTGCTGCAGGTTTCCGTCTCCTGCTCAGTTTTGAGCAAGAAACGGAAACCTACATGAACGGAGACCGGGCACAGATGTGAACGAGCCCTAACACAAACCAACACCCTGTCTTTATGGGCCTGTATTACAATGTAAATGTACACTCTAATCTAACAAAACTGGGCTATACACTTATTATTTTGCTCAACTAAAGCCCCCAGAGGAAGCTGTGGGGGGCTGAGAATTGGAGGCCATGATTGAGATCCATACTGCACACTGGTATTACAGTATATTGTAATTGTAGAGGATGCCTAATATTATTTCTGCTATCTTTGCAATGTTGATGTGTGTGTGTGCATATATATATATATATATATATATATATATATATATATATATACGTAACTACCAGGTAGCAGCCGCTGTCACAGGACCCGGGACATTAGGGGACCCGGCAACAGCTGCTACCGCTGCAGATTTATTTATTTTTTAATAAGCCATTGCCTGCTGCAGTAACTCCAGCAGGTAACGGCCCTAGTTATTTACCGATCCCGGCTCCTGCTCATGGCTGCCGCCACTTCCCCTTCTGTCAAAAATTCACCACGTGACCCCGCCATTCCTAGTTACGCCACTGGTACTGAACACCCCATTATCAGGCTGGTTATTCTGCTATATTATATAATTAATATAATATAATGATACAAATCGGTCCATTATTTATTATTTGTGCATATATAGATTTATCTTTTATATATTTAGCCTACATAAATCTGAGGTGATATATTATACTCTTGGAGGTGTATCGTAGCGTTCGGTTTCTTTCCGTCACGGCCTCCTTCCCTCCATGTCTGCAGTGATTTTAATATGTTTTTACTTTTTGGGGCCCTTTTTTATGTTGAGATATAATATAATTCTTAATTTCTATTTTGTTGTTTTGTTGGGACAGATAGGTAGGATTGGATGTTATTTATTTGTACGTCCCGGTTTATGGGAATTGAATGAAATTTGGTAGGATTATTATTCAGATTAACCAGTGCGATGTCACACAATTGTGTGACTGTGTAGCGCTAAAATATATGTATTTTTGTGCTATTTTTTTTTCTTGTCTCTTTAAAATAAAGTTGATTGAAAGGGCTATAAAAAAGCAGTGGAGAGGCATAGGACTGTGCCCTCCTCCGCCTCCGCCTTTTGCTCAGTCTGGGCGGTGTGAGAGGCCTCTTTGTGTCTGGCTGTGACACAGGAGCAGCAGGAGGAGGAGGTCTGTGTATGTGTGAGAGAGAAAGAGAGGGCAGGCGAGTCGGTGCCTTCCTCATCAACACTTCAGTCTCTAGCCCCCTCCTCCTTCTCCTCCTCAAGCCTCTCACATTAGCAGAACACCCCTTTAGGTGGCTTCCCCAAGGGAGGAGTGGGGAGCTGCTGCCTCCTTGTTTCAGGGTCCTGAGATGGCTTATTCCTTGCAGGATCCTGCTCCGTGACACTCGCATACAGCTGGAAAACTGCATGACACATCCTACCGCAGCCTGAGCAGGGCCTCATCTTGGGAGGATAACTCCAAGCAAGCTGGGAATATCTTGGATTTGGGACACGCAGCTGCCTACTCCGATGAGCTCTGTCGGTTTTTTTTTGTTTTTTCCGCTGGACAATGAAATTTGGCATCTGATTGCTGCGAAACCCTAACCGGAGACAATCTGCGTATCACACACATGGAATTTATGGGTAAAGAAGACAATCTTTTTACAGTCGGGAAGGAAGAAGATTGAATAACGTGGAAGAAAGAAAGAAGAGGCTGAAATTTTATATCGGGATAATATAAAGCACAACCAAAAAAGCGAAGAAGACATGACCTGCTGGAGAATTGCTAAATACTAAAAGAAGACTTGATCTGTAGTTTCGACCAATTTGCTTTTATTCAAGAGAGGACACATCATACAGAGTATCACTATAGAGGCAGAATGGTATTTATTTTTACCCCTACAAGGGGGGAGACTTGGATGTAGACCCTCCAGTGGTGAGATCTTAGCTCCAGGATATGTCATTAAGTGGAGCTTGTTATAAACTGTAAGTCCATTAGGATGCTGTAGAAGATTGGGGATATTATTGGTTTTCTCAGGGATCACAGCCTCCAGCAGGCAAAACATCTTCCCAGGAATGAGCAGTCTCCAGCGGGAGAAGAAGATCTAGTCCACAGAGGATCCTGCATTTCCAGGCCCCTCATGGATTAGCACTTACAAGCACGTTCATAGTCAAATCGGATTACACCCAGAAGACTTGGATACCCTCTAATTTTTACGGTGTCTCCATTGAATTTCCCATATCTGTGGGATTACCCAGGTTATGGCTTCGAATCTGGTCCTTCTCCTCCTTGGCTTGCATTCGACTCTGCTGCTGGCCACAGCTGCTGGTAAGTCACTTGTACATCTGGTATATTCCTTGGCACAGGTGGACAACTTCACCGTCATGTCCATTTGTGAATATATTGAGCTGAAGGCCAGCCAAAAAGTAGAGCATGTCTCGGTAGCGCTCATGTCTGGCTTCAGGAATACATCAACATGTGAATCATTGTATGAGTGATATGTGTACATCAAAATGGGCACGAAATCTAAAACCTAAGATGATTGTAAAATTAGAATGATGATTTATTAGAGGAGCGGAGAGCTCATGGTAGGATGTGTCAGTCTGTGCTATGGCACATACCGTAGGTAGCATGTTGGAAAAAGACAGGGTGGGAGTGGCAGCCGGTAGGCACCTCCATAGCCGCACAGCGAACCAGTCAATGCAGACACGTCAGATATATGTTCCTTGAAAAATATTAAATGACTCTTGGTTGTAGTCTTAGCTATGGATCGCAATTTTGTTTCTTGCTGGAGATTTATACCTATATACTTCTAATACAAAGCTGGTACAGTATGGCCTTTTTGTAGCATGAGGTGTCGGCGTAGAAGCTGTATGCTGCTCTGCAGTTCTAGGCCCCTCACATGTTTTATTGTGTACCGTCATCTTCAACCAATTGCTTAACTATGGACAGAGCTAAGCTTAGGCTGAAGTGCAGCAATAAGGTGAAACCTTGCTTATTATTTGTACTGGTTTTATCAGATCGTACAGGTTTTTATTGTCATATACTGCATTATTTAAATTGTGATTCGCAATTTTATATACTGTTTTGATTTTTTATTTCTATGTCCAACCTATCACGTCACAGGTATTCCAAGATTTTACAATTTAGTCTGTTTTCAGCAAACCGCAAATATGAATTTCACAGAAATTATATATATATATATATATATATATATATATATATATATATTCATTCCAATCTTTCGGATATCACCCATCCCCGACATGCCCTTATATATCATTTCTTCACTTGCTCCCAACCTTATGATCTCCTTCCATTGAAGGAAATGCAGCATCAAAAATGTGTGCCCCCTCCTATCTAGTAAAGCACATTGCATGATCCTAGCAGACAGGACTGGTAGAAGTGAAGGCTGCTTTGCGTACACTTCTATGGTGGCCATTTGTCAAACCTTGGCCAAATGATCTTACATTGACTGCTACACCAGCTTTAACTAGAATAACCCTATAGAAAAGGTTCTGGCCCTGACCTCAAGGTGCACATTGTGGCTTCGAAAGGGATTCTTTACTTTTTATTAATAAATTAGAGAATTGAATACTTTGTTATAGGAAGTACTTACTTTAGTTTTTACTGCATTCGGGTAATAAATGGGCAGAGCTACAAAGAATTGCTAACAATCTGTTACTAACCCGGAGACCCTTCAGCAGACACTTTTACACAGACGGTAGACGGGTGTCTCCTGTAAACAGAAGTCTGCAGTCTGCAAACTGGTCTGCCCAAGTCGGCTGGTTAATATTATAGGATTGCTTCCTCCAGTATAGGGAGAATATCATATTAAGTCATTACTACGTATACATTTTTAATTTGGTTTATATGCTGTAACTTTTTTCTAATTTTGTTTCTCTGTCTCTATTTCTATGATCTCTCTCTGTCTATCTAGTACAATAGGCTTTGCACACATTGCTTACAGTTGATAGGGCGCAAGTACAATTTAAATGGAACAACACTAAAATAGGTTAATTATAACGTCTACAAGCAAATGGCACTGTTGAGTGTGAAAAAAGACTGAATGACAATGGCCGCGATTACCATATGAGAAGATTTACTCAGGCCTGATTACTTTGTTAAGAAACCTCTTGGAGGAATCATTATGGCAAATGTTCTCGCTGGAACCCATGATTTTGTTAATCAAAAAATTGACTTAAAAAGAATGAAACCATGTGAAACCAGACTGGTAACATGGAATGTATTCAGGTTACTCAACAATACAAGTAGGCTGGCAAAGGCATGTTCCCCGAGCAATTGAGAAGCCCAACATAGGACCTGTACCCTTATACAGAAATCATGGTCGAAAGGAAAAAAATATATTTTGCTGATATTTTCAAGAGGAGTATTACCAAATTTAAAATAGAAATCTAAAAGTGAAAAAGGTAGAGCTTAGGGTAGCTACACAATGTGTGCCAGGTATTGGAACCATGAAGTCTAGATAGATCAGAAAGACATATAGCTGAGATTTACGCCTGAGATTCACACGATGGTGATGGTTTGGGCGTTAAAATAACAGACCCATAGATTTCTACTGAGTCCATATGTCACAAAGATTGCATTTCAGGTTTTTTTTAATGGTCAAAAAAACAGACATGTGAATAGACCAGTGGTTCTTAACCGGGGTTCGATTGAACCCTATGCACGGTTCATTTTGTGTACCAGTAAAAAAACATATACCTATGTCTTGAATTTAGAAAAAAATCATATTTGATTTATCACTAAAGAAGGGTTCGGTGAATGTGCAGATGAAACTGGGGGGTTCGGTACCACAAACAAGGTTAAGAACCACTGGAATAGACATATTGAAATCAATGTGTTCTCAAAACAGTGGTGTGATGGACGTTGCAAAGACTATTTCACTGTCGTGTGAATAAGGTCTCACGTTGCGGAAACGCAGCTTTTATTGTTGGGAGATTTTATTGCGGTTTTATGAGTAGATTGAGCAGTACGTAGAAGTATAAGAGCTTCCTATATATTTCCCATTCCTTTTGTAGCCACTCTTGGCTTTGGCTCCAAAAAACACTGTAAAATCTGCAACAAAAAAAGCTGCGTTAGACCTCACCATTAAGGAAAATATCTCTTTAAGCCAGGGCCCCATGTATAGTAAAAAACACTGCAACATTTTACAGTACTTGCAAAGTGGATAGGATATTGGATAATCCCTTCCACACATTGCAGAAAAAAATCTGCAGCAGAAATGCCTCTATTTCAAAAACGTCCATGTTTTTTTGCCAATCGCAGCATGTCAACTATACCTATAGAAACGCTGGCAATCTCCATATAGGTGTAATAGAAGCAGAGGAAAACCCTTACATTTTAAGTAACTGAAATCCAGACCTCCCCTGTCACTAAGACATTGAATCGCTACTTAAAGGGGAATACTAATTTTGGAGCGGAATATATTTGCTTGTTTTTGTGTGATCTGGCTGTTGACATCTATGGATACACTTTGTGTACTTTCTGCCACAGTGACAATTGTTCCGTACCCTGAGTGTGTACATTTCCAAACTGTAGTAAATTGTGTAAAGACCACAAATATAGCAATGAATTTGCCTTGTTTGTTTTAGCCGCATTTGGCGACGCACCAGAAATAAGTCACAGGCCCCTCTGGCGACATTGTCTGTTGATTTTGTTTTTGACGTTGGAACCGCCCAGTCTTCCACTTCAAAGGGATGTCTTTTACCACCTCTAATAAGTGCATAGTCTGAATGTGTTAGGACAAGCGCTGACTATTTCAAGGAGGGCAAAGAAGTCTTCCTGTTTGATTATATTCTAGTAATGCTGCTGTGGGTGCGCTAGTAAACTGGGTGACCCGGCTGAAGATTAAGGATTGTATAAAAAGTGCGACAGACCATCATATACCTAGTGTTGTGTGACAGACCATCATATCCCTCCATCATATACCTAGTGTTGTGTGACACTATGGTGGTTTGATGTTTTTGGAATTGGGGGATTGGTTCGGGAGGAGGGGGCCTGGCGGAGCGGCGTTAGCTGGCAGGGAGAGGACCTGCTCTCTGCCTGAGCGTGAGGGGAGGCCGCTGGAGCAGCGTTGCGTCCACAGGGCCTCCCCAATCCACCGCTCGGTGACGGTGATGCTAAGCCAGTCCAGACAGCTTGTCCTGGACTGGCTTAGGTAAGCAAAAATGCCGCCCTCCCCGGGGCCCTGACATAGCGCCGCCTGAAGCGGTCGCCTCATGGGAGGTGCGGCGCTGCTTACATCTCCTCCCTGCACCTTGGCCGTAGTAACCAGCAAACAAATGATCTATCAAACATCTAGCAAATATCAATGGTCTTTTCTAGGTTGACGTGGAAGGATCCTGCCAGTACCCACTTGATTTCTTGGCATTTTATGTCATCAGAGCTCCTAAATTTTCCTCCCATGAGATGATCAGTATGGGGGAGATCTATGTGGCCGCTTCACAGATATTTACATGCATGTTTGTCTGAGATGAAGATGTATATTACTGTATCAGTCTGCCTGAACATCTTTAAGTTGGCGATAGACATGAGAATGGAAGCCAGCTGTCATCTGAGGTATATTTGGCTGATAACTCTACAAACATTTCCAGCACAAAGATTTATCATGCCTTATATGTCGGTTCTTTGGTGTACAAAGCACAAAACCAAATATTACAATTTTCTGTGCAAGTCTGGGTTTTGTGCAAATAAATTGCAACTTTTTTCAAGAGGCATAGTGTGGGTGGGACAACCGGCCCTTGACAGATTTACGATCATTTACATCAGATTTCAGGGAAAGCACACAGCATGGCGGATGGTGCAGATCATAATGTTCATGATGTCCGATTCATGAGAAATTGGTGATTCCTACCATAAACTTGCAGGATGGAGACAATGATGTGCAGTATTATACCATGCAGCTCTAGGGACATTTCCATTATACCATGTGGTTTATTGGGACATTACACTATATATCCTGTCGCCTCAGTCCCTTCTTATATCAATCACAGACAGGGCACTGAGTATTGTATTACCCGCAGTCACTTCAATATACCCCACTGGCAGCTGCCATGTCTTCCTTATCTTCTCATGGGCCTTCTTCACCTGAATATGTGGTGATTCTGCCATGTAACATACATCCTCAGGCTCACGGGTTTGCAATATAATCCATTTAATGTCAGTATAGTATATGTATATTACTATAGTATAGTAATGACTGTATCTTGGGCTTGAGATGACCATGTGGAATGGATTTCTTAGTCAGGAGGAGAGCTGCGTGACTGGGCCGTAATGGACTACAGACATCTATAGCTAGATGTATGCTATAGTAGCAACCACAATGGATATCCATTTTCACTTCTAGTATGTCAATGAGGGGTATTAACCATACATATTATTTAGGACAGCATTGTCTCTGTCACCTGAAGGTGATTTGTACCTCAGTAATGGCCTATGTCCCAGCAGGTAATGAAGAACTCCCTCTAGTCCGCATTGTCTAATCGCTTCCTATCCTATCATGTACATTGCCTTGATAAGTAGAGCTGTAAATCTCCATGAGAACTAACTGTGTCATATTGAAGGACATTCACCTCCAGCGAGCGCACTTCACATGGAGATGCGTGAAACACAAAACCATCCTGTGCCCTGGACTCCTTACATCTGGATTAACAATATTTCATATCAAGGGCCCTCATAGCATTTAGGCTTTTAGTATTAACACCCACTTGTACCTCTAATTCCACCAGAGGTTAGGAAGCTGGATCCTCTTATTGTAACATCTGATGGACTACAATGTTGTCATGGTCATTATTCTTATATTAAAGTACAGTTTGACCATTTTTATAGTAATATTGAATATAACAATCTAGAGTTAGATTATATTTTTTGGCTTTAAATCCATAATGTCACCAATGTATTCCTATATATGTGTGTGTGTGTGTGTGTGTGTGTGTGTGTGTGTGTGTATATATATATATATATATATATATATATATATATATATATATACACACACACACGTAGTCACACAGTCACATTACTGAATGGCAAGTGCAATGGGCTGCTCCACAGCTCCGGCACAAGCGCCTTCTCTCCTCTGTCTCCTCTGAATCAGGGGTACCAACAGGTTACCCTCACCACACTAAAGTTGAATACCCTTCTTTGATCTCTTTTCAGATTTCCAGGGACCTAGCTATAGGGGATGCAGCAGTAGTAGTCTATGCCCAACCTGAACTCTGAATGGCCCCAATGATCCCTCTGCCACGTAAGACATACCGCTATTATAAATGGCACAGTGTAGGTAGAGCTTCAAGTTACACCTCCACCGTAGCTGAGTGTTTGCTTTGCTGTCTATGGACAAAGGACTACAAGTCACATCTAATTCTTTGTCTGTCAGTCTATATATATATCTTCTGATATTCTATTCGTGAATTAGAAAACCCAGAATTAAAACCTAGGATTCTTGCCATGTATGCAAACAAAAGAAAAAAATTTAAATTAACTGGTAAGATGAATAAAGTAAGTAGCGGCAGAATAGTCCCAGAAAGATTGTAATAATGAAGTAATCTTAGGCTGAGTTCACACAGAGCTTTTTGGTAGTGGATTCTGACGCGGAATCTGTCTCAAAATCCTCTGCCAAAATCAGCTCCCACTGAATTCAATGGGAGCCGTACACTTCTTTTTTCCTCTACCTAGTAGTGGAAAAAAGAAGCAACATGGCCATTCTTGTCCACGGCGCTATACTCCCTCCAGACTAGTCCCATTCACTTGTGCCTAATCCGGAGCAGAGTGCCATGACTGGATGCTGGTGCACTGCACCATCATCCAGTCACGGCTAGCCGTTTTTTTGGCCCGGATTCTGAAGGCGGCCTCTGCGTCAAAATCCGGTCCAAAAAAAAAACAAAAACGTGTGAACTCAGAATTACATGGGAATCTGTAGTCACCCATTAGTGCTTGTACATATAGGAAGATATTCATCATCATTATTATTATTATTTATTTATATAGCACCATTAATTCCATGGTGCTTTATATTTGGGGGTTACATACAGTACACAGAATATACAGGTAGATATAATACTAACAATGACCGACTGGCACAGTGGGGTAGAGGGCCCTGCCCGCGAGGGCTTACAATCTATGGGACTGGTATACCCAATGCTAGTCTTCATATCCCATACACTGGCAGACAAGATGCCTCATTTACGAGAAGACTAACGCCTCTTCATAAATGTGATGGCTTCTTCGCTGGGCTATGTGCCTGCCTGCTTTATCACTCCATACATAGATATGGCTTGAGAAAGGTCCGCTGCGACCTAAGTGTCACCAATTTCATCTATAAACAATTTATATCTAACATGTAGACATGTGGACAATCTTTGATCTACATACCTAGCTCTGCTGAACAAATAAGCTACATTTGTGCTTGCAGTCTATCTCTTCTGTATGTTGTGGTTTCCTCTTCAGGTACCTCTTCTACCACATATGCGCCGCCATTGTCTTTCTATTGTGCTGAAATCTAGTAGTAGTCTGGTGCAAATGGTGCAACCTATGCTGCAACTCCCACAGCACTTGTCATTGAAGTGTCGTGAAAGATGCAAAAACGATTATTGAACTGGGATTCAATAAGTTTTAAGACCAGAAATCTGGCATAGCCACTAAAATAAATCTCCGCCATAATGTATGGTGATATAACTATTCATCAGGTTTTGTCTTTTAACAACTTATTTTCTGAACGCAGCAAGTTCAAACAAGGTTCCTGAAGCTTCTGGTAAGTTTGTTTTATCGGTGTTTTTATTGTGCCGTACCTGGACAGGTTCTGCAAGAATATTTCTAGTAAAACAATATATTTATAGAGCATTGTTCATTCTAGTAAATATAATCCTCTCTTAGTAACAAGACTATTTTAAAGCATATAACAGTCTCAATGCCTATGTCCCCTGCCTTCAGCAAGTAGGATATAGCACTACATGCAAAATAGTCTGCACACTCAGAGACCCAGCATCGCCCTTTATCATAGTACGGAATTGCTAAAGGGATTGACTGACTCCACAGAAAAATTAAATGGGTGGCTGGAAATTCAAATTAATTAAAAAAAAAAAAAAACTCAAAAAACAAAAACATAACTCCCCTTTTACTAGCTCCCGGTTCCAGTGTTGGCAGGCTGATCATCACAGTTTTTAGTCCTTGCTGGTCCTGAAGTGGAGACGTTCCTTCTGTTCATGTCACTACTGAGATTGTCTGCATCAACATTTCCAGCCCACGTGGGGCCCTGGCCTTAAAGGGATTTCCCCATGAAGATGACTATGTAACCATGTAAATTTGTAGACAAATAAAAGTTAAAAACATTTTTTGCAAGAATAAACAATTAAAAATGTTAATGATAAAAGGTAAATGATAATTTTGATGATTTTCTCTAACCACCTTAGCGGTGACCGTCTATGTCTTATTGTAAAAGAAAAGACAACATATACTTACATGTTCATTTTACTAGTGGTTCCATCTGGCTTTCACCTGTCCTGCCATACATGCGGGCGTGACTACTACAGCCAGCCGTTGGTCACAGCAATCCCCTATGCTACATGCAGGCATCACCGCTGAGGACAGTGCTTGTTGTAGTGGTCATGCTCACATGTACAATATATAATCAATGCAGGACCAGTGAAGGACCCACAAGGAGTATCGGCGTGGCTGTGCTGGAGCCGGGGGGAAGGGGGATTGACAGATGAGCATAATTTATTAATTTAACAAAATTTTAGTCCCTTTAAAAAAAAAAATCCTAGCCAGCCCCTGTAAGCTGTTAAATCATGGGAATCTTTACAAACTGCTGGAATATCCATTATGTGCTTATAAGAATCCATGAGTTAGTCATACTCATAGACACTAGAGAAACAATGCAATAATACAACAGATGGCAATTCTCACACGCCAATATTTAGAAGAAAAATATCTGCTTTCTCTGCAGGAATACAGAACAAACTCTTCAGCACTGTTCACATTACCAATAGTTGCTCATACTTAAAGAGGACCTTTCATGGTCTGGGGCACAGGCAGTTCTATATACTGCTGGAAAGCCGACAGTGCGCTAAATTCAGGGCACTGTCAGCTTTTCCGATCTGTTCCCCCGGGTAAAGCGCTATCGGTCCCAATACTGTAGCTTTTTACAGTCAGAAGGGCGTTCCTGACAGTCAGTCAGGTACGTCCTTCTTAACAGCAGCGCCTATCGTACTATACAGCGCAATATGTGCTGCTGTGGAGAAGGACGTTCTTGACAAACTGTCAGGAACGCCCTCCTGACTGTAAAGAGCTACGGTACCGGGACCAAAAAGCTCTTTACCCGGGGCACAGATCGGGAAAGCTGACAGTGCGCTGAATTCAGCACACTGTCAGCTTTCCAGCAGTATATAGAACTGCCTGTGCCCTGGACTATAAAAGGTCCTCTTTAAGTACATTAGTTAACAAAAAATATAGAAAATTTTTATTTTTCAAATCAAAAATTTCGACATTCCGTGCGCTTTGTTCTGCTGGTAGAATAAACAGTTACCAGTAATCTTTTGTGTATCAATAAATTAAGGCTGTGTTCCAACATTGCGGAAAAGCAGCCTTTTTGGTTGCAGATTTTGCTGCAGACTTTCTGTAAAATGCGCTGCAGGAAAAACCGCAATGCATTGAAATATTGTGATGTTCAGACTGGTATTAGTAAACTGGAATAAATTGTAATATTACTAAATCAGCCATAGAAGGTGTGTGCATAGCTGGCCATACATAAAGGAATGTGATAGAGATGTAGTCTGTGTTTGGGCAAAGTAACTGGATCCTTGCCAGCTGATGGTATTCAATTACACAGACAGGTGTGGACAAATATGTCATTTAGGCTAGGTTCACATCAGGTTTTTGCATAGTGTTGAAAGGTACTTAAAGGTAGTCTATCCCCTCCTCCACCAGCGTATTCAACTGCTACCAGTGCACTGCAGAGCATATTATACTGATAAACAACACACCTTGGTTATGTATGTCACTAGTGCAGATTTGAAGAAAAACAACTTTGAAGTTTTATGCCAAAAAGGCAGCGGGTGCGCGAGGGCCTTCAACTCCCTGGAGCACTGTTCTTGCTGCTCATGTAATATGAGTGATGTCATATCAGTGGAAGGATGAACTCTCACAGCAGAGGGTGGTACAGAAGGAAGGGGTCTGAGACCCCTGGTTCACATTAGCGTAATTAATCCGTCCGGTTAGAGTCCACATGGAGACCCCCCCCGGACGTAATACAATCGCAATTGCAAGCACTGTGCTGTAAAAGCACATGGACCCCATAGACTGTAATGGGGTCTGTGTAATTGCCGCGTACTGCCCGCACAAATAATATGTGCAGACAGTGCGCCACAAGCACAGCACTTGCAATTGCGATTGTATTCCATCAGGGGGGTCTCCATGCGGACTCTAACTGGACGGAATACATATGCTAATGTGAACTGACCCTGAGTGGCAAGAGCAATGTTCCCAAGACCCGAGCTGCACTTTTCTCTCCGCATGTTTGATGCAGAAACCACACAGACCCCATTATAGTCTATGGGGTGCGCGGGTTTCCTTAGGTAACCGCTTCTTTATGCATATAAGTTTCTGTTTGGGGGGTCCCCAATCCCTGATATGAAAGCTGAACACATATATGAACCGGGCCTAACTCTTAGGCTAAGTCTCCACGTAATAGCAGCGGAAACACATCACAGTTTGTCCTGCAAAGTTTTTTTTTACAGAAGTCTCCAGAGTTTTCCTCTGTGGACTTCCTGCTTCAATGTGTGCCCCCAGCCTTATGCAGTCTGCTCCAATTTTGTGTCCTGCTGCATTGTGTTTGAACAGGCCTGAGCATACAATTGACTATGTTCCAAACTTCAGTCCCAACATTTTTAGAGCAAGTCCTATTCAGATCCATTGGAACTGAAAAGGAAATATCGGATCGGAACATACTTGGATGGTACACTCGGTGAATGAAGGTATTGTTTTTAATGGATGTGTGCTGACCATGGGTACATTGAAGAACCAACAGAAACATGCTTTATTATGGAACATTTTGTGGACCATTCACCCCAATTGTAATCTCTGGGTTCACAACAGATGCCCATTTTCTATAGGATCCAAAGCAATGAAAATAGGACATGTCCATAAAAACAATAGATTTATGTACTTAGTCGAAAAAAACAAAAACCCTCTAAAAACAAAGTCCTAAATCTATGGCGTTAAATGATTTGCAGCCAGAAACGTACAAGTTATTTCTGCTGAGGTGAATGGGAAATATACTTCTTCCTTCTGCTAAATTCATTTTTGGCTGTGGATCAAAAAAATTCTGCAAAACTTGCAACTAAAATGCAGCTTTTCTGTAATGTGCGCCCTCAATCTTGTCATGTCAGCATTTATGGCTATCACCGCCTCTGGATGCACATCTATATTATTACTGCTATATATGACAATGTGTGATATCACATGAGCACAAGTAACCTGCCAAACTAGTAGGTCCCTTACAGAGACGATTGATGGCGCAGTACAAGTTTAGGTTTGGCAATGTCATAGATTTGTTTTCTTTTTGTTTGTTCCTGTTTTTATTTGCTGGACTTGCTCTTTCGCGCTCAGCAGACCAAATTAATATTGTGATCAATAGAAATGCAAGCAGAGAGAACGGATTAATCTTCTCTGAACGATGAGAGGTTTCAGCCACATTGATTTATACAGCCATGGTAAAAAAAAAATCATATCATTTTGCTCTCCAATCCATTAGAATCAGATTTTTCAGCCAATATCACGTTTTTTCTTATCATATATGCATTTTTGTATCTTATTTATTGACTCTTTATGTGCACACATTTTTAGACAGTTTGTTGATATGTAGCTATATGATCTACATGATAACTATATGATATGCTATATAGCTATATGAGATCATTTATTAACACTGATGTGTAGTATCCCACTTAAGCACATGTCTCTCTATAATTGTGACATATTTTGGGCCTGGGCCATGTACTAGACCTAAATTCTCAGGTAGGAGGTTACTTCAATTCCAGATATAACTCTATAACAACTATAAAATAGTTGGGCATCGGAGATCCCTCTCTCAGTTTGTCCACGTCCCGCCCTACAATGTCCATTTTTCTCCGAAGTGGTGTGTGTGCACCAGTAAAATCATAAAAGTGATGTGTGACAAAAATTTCACCATTTTTTTGCAACACAATTCTGATGCACGGTCAGTAGTACTTGTATCAAGATTATACAGAAAATGCTGCAGATCGACAGTATAGGCAAGTGTTTTTCTTGTCATTTTTTTAAATTATTTTATTTGCCCCCTAGGGGGTTTGAACCTGCAACGTTTTGATTTCAAGTCCCATAGACTGCAGTACAACTGTATTGCAGACTATGGGATTTCTTGTCTCTTTTATCATTCATTTCTAGGTTCTGTGTTCCTTTAGTTTGACTCTAGGTTCACACCTCCACTTGGGTTTCCACCCTTGGGGTCCACTTGGGGACCTGAAAACGGAAACCCAATCTGCTTAAAAAGTGGTTACCCGCGGACCCCATGGACTATAATGAGGTACGTTGGGTTTCCGCCCAAAAAAATGAGAGGACTTTTCTCTCCTAATTTTTCAAGTGGATTAGAGGATGGAATCCTTGAATGGCAATCAAGAGCTTGTGTGAACTTAGTCTGTGGGTAAGTTCACATGGGTTTTTTGGTCCAGAACCTGAGGTGGAGGCCGCCTCAGGTTCCGGACCAAAATACAGGCAGCTGCGACCTGATGCCGGTGCAGTATACCAGCATCCAGTTGCGCACTCTTCTCCAGATTAGGCCCAAATGAATGGGTCTAGTCAGGAGGGAGTGTCTTCAGGCGGATGTCTGAAAGAATGAGCAGGTCGCTTCTTTTTCCAGGAGCCGTAACAAACAACTCCCGGAAAAAAGAACTGACCGGCTCCCATTGATTTCAATGGGAGCCGTCTTTTTGGTCAGGATTTTGAGGCGTACACGGCCTCAAAATCCTGACCAAAAAACTCTGTGTGAACTTACCCTTATAGAGAAAACAGCATTGTATTGCAGTACTCAAATACAACCGCCATCCAGTACCAAAACATCATGGGGTTTCACACAGCAAATGCTGCCTAAAAATTCCTACTCCATTGTAACCTCAGAGACCGGGGTCTGAGTAGGCTTGTTGTAACCCTTCCCACAATCCATGGGTTTCACATCTCTGAATCTGGATGCCCATTTTAGCATGAACCACTGCCCAGCCCCTGTACAGGGGCCTCTACATTGTGTACTGCACAGGGCACTTGCCCCCCATCATCCAGTATTGGGATATATTGTCCCTTATTATTACAAGGTAACCTAGGACATATAAGCAGGTATTGCAGCGCTTGCTATTGACAGCAGTCCTGTTGTTTTCTTGGCACTGGCTTTTCGCTATGACTCTCAGTACGCTATTTTCCTGTACACTTAATCATGTTAGTATCATTGGCGTGTACGGTATAATTATTCGCCACACTGTACAATGCGCCTCATCTGCTCTTGTGTGGCTGCTGCAATTAAGCAAATTAAAACTCAGAAAAAAATAACCCGTCTCCGCCTGACTTTCCTGTTTTGCCTTTTTAATGAAGTGCACCACGAGTAGAATGACATGACGAAATGTCAGCGGAGAGAGGCGCAGGTTACCATGACAATGCCAAACGCCTTTTCTGCAGATTCACAGGAGTCTGCGCTTGTATCTTTGTGCAGTGAAGACTGCAATGCTGAACAGCGCTGTCATGCCGGAGAAGCCGGGATACTGCTGTACGCCGATAACTGGAGGCCTATATTTAGATACACGTATATATGAAAAAAGGAATAAATGATATATGGTATCAGATTTTATCTGTTTAGTTGGCGCCATTTGTAGAAAATGTGCTGGGATCATTTAAAGGCATCCTGTCATGTCGAACATGATGTGTGATCTGTAGGCAGCCTGCTATAAAGCAGAAGGTGCAGAGCAGACTGATGTACGGTTGTGTGAAAAGATTCAGTATTGATATCGCTGCTCTTTCTATGCTTAAGAGTCCAGTGGGCGGTCCTACTCAGTGGATGACAGCTATCTCTGTATGCACAATATAAGCAAGGCTGTCGCTGAGTAACAGGTGACGTATGTGAGTGACCTCAGCGGTCACATACGGTGCAGGACTTCTGCTAGCATAGATATGGTGCGCTGGACTGGACAACTCCTTTAAAGAAATGCTTTTAGGGTCCAGTCACACAGAGTTTTTTGGCACTGAATTCATGTGGAAAAAACGCCTCCCCAGAGAGTTCTATGGGTACCGCTAGCGGAAGAAAAGCTTCCTTCAGTCGGATTCCGCCTGCCAAACCAGTGCAGTCAATGGAAGGCGGAAAATCCATGTCACAAATTTGGGTGCGGATTTTGGTGCAGAATTTGCAAGCGGTTTTTTCAAGGTCCATACACTGGCTGGAGGAAAAAAACATTTCCTAATTCCTGAAGCGGAATTTTTCCTCGCCAAAAAACTCCATGCGAATGGACCCTTACAATAAGTTCACATGGGTTGTTTTGGACCGGAACCTGAGGCGGAGGCTACCTCAGGTTATGATCCAAAATACAGGTAGCCGCGACTGAATGGCGGTGCACTGCACCGGTATCCAGTCACGCACTCCGCTCCGGATTTGGCCCAATGAATGGGCTTAGTCGGAGGAGGGAGTGTCTTCAGGCCGAATTGTGAGGCAAAATGGCCTGAAGAATGAGCATCTCACTTCCAGCTCCCGGAAAAAACGCCTGACCGGCTCCCATTAATTTTAGTCAGGATTTTGAGGCTTATATGGCCTCAAAATCCTGACCAAAAATCTCCATGTGAACTTAGCCTTACTGTGGTGTATTGGGAGACTGAACAATGGTGATGCCGGGTGACAAACACTAAGGCTAAGTTCACATGTGAATTACGTGTGGAGTCATTTGGTCCGGAAAAAAACGCTTCCTAATTAGGAAGCGGTTTTTGGACCTTGAGACGCTTTTTGGAGCTTTTTCGGTAAAAACCACTACAGAAAACGCCAAACAGTTTTCCCCTCCTGGAAACTTAACGGACCGTAAAAAAACGTGTCGCGTTTTTTTTTTAATAGAAATCAAGAAAAATCCAAAAAGTACAAGATAAAATATTCTAAGGCCTCACACAAGCGGATCGGGATGTCACGATGATTTCTTTTAAAGGGAGATACAAATATATTAAGTGTATATGCTGCAAATAGAGTATGTAGGATACCTTGTTATACAGTGATGGCTCATTAATAATTTGCATTAAGGGTGCCGATACAATGAAGGTCAAACAGAAGGCAGAATGCCACAATTAGAAGTGATGACGGAATAGGCGATCAATACCTTTGTTCCTGGCTGGAGGCAATAATATACATAATTCCCTGGTTTAACATTACTGAATTTATTTAGTGTCCACAGCATTGATGACTACTTCCAAATACTGAATATAACATTTTATTAGCGAATAATCTACAGTCTCGAGCTCACCTGCCATCTTCATTATTCTACCAACCAGAACCAAACGTGTTGGCGCAAAACCAGTCCACTGGTGCAATAATCCTTTCTACTGCTGAGGGGCTTCCCTAAATGGACCCCCCGAACGGAATACCAAATGCAGGTCTGAGAGACTCTTCTAACACATTAAGATAGTCCAGTTTCCAATATTTTAATATCACTGTAGATTTCATTATTCTAGCTGTCAAAAATACCAAAATGTAACAGAATACCGACAGCCAAAGGGTTAAACATAGCTGTTATTATAAACGGAAGCAATGAACTACTAGCTACCGTAGTATGAACAGAGCCTAACCATGGCATGTAACCGCTGGGGCTAGAATGAGCAGTTGGAATACCGAAAGCAATAAAAAGTGGTGAGCAATGAAAGCACATGGACCCCATAGACTATAATGGGGTCCGTGTGTTTTCCGCGCGGTGTCCACACGAGAGGAAACTAGTTCTCGAAGTATTTTTTTCTCCGCATGACTTGTGCGGACACCGCACGGAAAACACACAGACCCCATTATAGTCTGTGGGGGCCATGTGCTTTCATTGCTCACCGCTTTTTAATGTGTTCGGTATTCAGTTCGAGGAGTCTCCAAGCGGATTCCCTAAACGGAATACTGAACGCAGATGTGAACCAGGCCTACGAGATGAGCTGATCACTGGATATATCACTTGTACTCTGTGTCGGGCCCTGGAAGCAAATGTTTAATCCTCCTGCAGTGCCAACACATAGGAAATAAAAGGGGTCATCCATGTTATCCATTTCCCAGATGAGTTTAGTGCTGCATATCAGGTGTCCGGGCTGGGACAAATTCACAATAAAGTAGATAGCTACCTGTACTATGTGGGCTTGCTTTAGTATTATGATGATCTAGTCTGCCAACCCCCATAGCCCAAGTATCTACCTATGACGACAGGAGAGGAGGGAGGAAATGGGCGCTAGGTGCTGGTTCCAATCACATGATTATGAGTCAGTTCCAGCCTGGATACCCAAAATGCAGCACTGAAAGAACCCCATCAAGAAATAGGTAATATGTATTCCCCAGATAGCCCCTTTAAGTATTATACAGTTAGTGGGCTGTCCATATAAAGCATGTATGTGCGGGGTCCTCCAGAGCAGGAGATGGTCTTTGCAGCTGCTCTCCTCTCTGGTAATAGATAAGGGTCCTGGATGCCAGTGGATCTATGTTTCAAGCATTTATGCCACAGCAAGTGGAAACTTTTAATGATACGTGCAGCAGAAAATGATATCACTCATACTGTATAATGTTTATTGCACAGATAAGTGAAAAATTTTACCCTGTGTTATCACTTCTCAGTTGCGGTGTCCTTCAGTGCAAGGACGCCTGCTGTGTGTAGGAAAATATACTGTCCCGTAGTCTAATACTGCTTTTACTAGAGTATAGAGACATAAAAAAGACACAACCACAGAACTAAACGTCAGACAATACACGGTAACCTATGTCCTTGTACGTGGTCTCCTGTTTTATGAGAACATCAGAAATAGTCACAATCTCCCTATATAAAGTCCACTTCTCAATATCCAAAACTTAAGAGGGGTTATGTTAATACGGCAACTCCTTATATCATTGAAAGTCCATTTCTAGAAATATTGGAGATCACCTAGGGGAACTTGTATCCATCTACAGATTTCCAATGTAGATAAAGGGATCCTATCATTAAAACTAAATTTTTTCTGCCTACCACGTAGGAATAGCCTTAAGAAAGGCTATTCTTCTCCTACCTTTAGATGTCTTCTCTGCGTTGCCGTTCCGTAGAAATCCCGGTTTTCGTCTGTATGCAAATGAGTTCTCTCGCAGCACTGGGGGCGGGCCCCAGCACTCAAACAGTACTGGGGGCATCCCCAATGCTGTGAGAGAACTCTCCAGCGCCGCCTTCATCTTCTTCAGGAACGGGTTCTCTTCACGTCTTCTTCCGGCAGTGGCTTCAATCTTCTAGGCCTCGGACCTAGGGCAAAGCCGATTGCGCATGCCCGCGGGCCACAAGAAAATGGCCGCTTACACAGTATTGTAATACTTGTGCAGTCAGCTGCCCGAGGTCTAGAAGTGTGAAGCCACCACTGGAAGAAGACGACAAGAGAGCCTATTCTTGAAGAAGATGGAGGTAGCGCTGGAGAGTTCTCTCGTAGCCCCCAGTGCTGCAAGATAACTCATTTGCATACCGACGAAAACCGGGATTTCTCCGTAACGGCGTTGCAGAGAAGACATCTAGGAGAAGAATGGTAGGAGAAGAATAGGCTTTCTTAAGGCTATTCCTACGTGTTAGGGACAAAAAATTGAGTTTTAATGATAGGATCCCTTTAATGGTCATAAATTTAAAAAGTGTCACTATTAAAACATAACTTATTAATATTTTCTAAAATGGACGCCCATAATCAGTGTAAACATCAGCTATCTCACAACAGTTATTGGTGAGTATCGAATATTCCACCCCTAACGGTGGGATAAGGGATCTGTTATGTCTCAACTGGGACTAGATATGTCCAACACACATAACTGTGGCTCCCAGACCTATAGGTGCTAGGATATAGAGCGATGGGTCAGTAAGCAGGGGACAACCCCAGCCCCCAGCGCATCAAGGTTCGGGTACCCCATAGCATTTGGTCCAGAGATAGTTTATGGCACAAGCTTCACATTCATGGTAGAAATCTGATTGTTATGGCGCATCCTGTAGTGTATACATGAATTGCAAGTGCAATGCATGTGAACATACCTTTTGTAGAATAATTTGGGAATACGTGTTGTCTGTTCATTGAGAAACTTTTGTGTATAAGACAAAGTTATAAATTTATAGTAGTAAATGTAAAAAGAAAAGAAGAGCATGACATTCAGGATTAGGCCTCATGCACAGAACTGTGTGCACTGTCAGTGTAATAGGACATTGACTCATTCATTTTTATGGCCCCATACCCACAACAGACCAGTGCACGGGGTCATGAGCAGAACCCAGGACAGGCCCTATTCGTCCGTTTTGCAGCCCAACCATGTGCCGTTCATTCATAGCCTGGTGACATGCACATGGTCGTTTGCATGTTACCTTAAATCTATAGTCCAGTGGATAGGGTTTGCTGAGATTAATGTTCCTAGACAGATGGAAATTCACAGTTTTTCTAAATCCGTTTGGCACATAACAAGAGACCACATGAAGCTATAAAGCAGAACTGAAGCCTGTTTATGTGAGAAGTAAGTGTCCCTGCGTTGCGTGATCATAGGCTGCACCACCAGCGATGTAAATAGTAGACAGCAAGTGCCGGAGCTAGCAATTAGGTTGCATGAGGAATGGGTAGAAGCCGGGTGGGTGTAGAGCACTATTTGTTCTGTTTTTCGAGGCAGCTGAATAATGCCAGGCTAAATGCCATTTGGTACACAGCGGCAAGCTTCAGGTGGACAACTTGGCAGCTTGGGTTGCTTAGGCAACATTATAATGTGATCTAATCCCTTTACTTCTAGAGTGTTACAAAGCAGTGTGGTGTAGTCAATCTTCACAGCAAAAATTTAGCAAGTTCATTAAGGAGGTTGTTAGCACTGGACAAGCCTTTCTAATGGCGGCCCCCTGCTAAAAGCTGATTCTGGGGGTCTGCAAGTCAAGTCGCCTTTATAACGTGCCACCTATATATACTACTTACCTGCGCCTGCCTTCCCAGTATTCTAGAATAAGAGGTGACCTCATGGGCTTCCAGCAAAGAAGACAATTCTTCTGCACAGTGTCAGTGTGACCAAGTCCCTGGTAGACAAATAACCGTCTTACCATTCCAATTTGTGGAGCGGAGGCAGCGACATGCAATAGGTCACTTATCGAAAGAGTAGCATAGGACCATGGACTAACACATTAGATATCCATGATATGGGGCATTGTGAGTGTCATGGAATGAGGCATTGTGGCTCTTATTATAGGACACTGTGGTGGGTCCTGGTATTAAGTCAATGAGGTGGAAATATGGGGCACTGACGGTATATTTAAGGGCAACACTTTCATATAGAACAATGGTGAAGACTTAGGGGATGTTCACTAATGAAGGAGAGCAGGGTCAGAATCAATGAATGAATGAATGGCCTTGTTGGGTTTTATCCAATAGTTTCAGTTGCCCCTTGTAGCCAAATGTTATACATGTAACTTCTGGCTGAAGATAGCTTTGTACAAATTTATCTTGCCATAGTATCCAGGGACCAGACCCCGCATATACCTACAGGTCCACTAAACTTGACAAGATATGACAGTTGCAATGTGCATATGCAGTTTGCTGAAACTGAGGGGATTCTGCTGGGAACTCCGGTGACCATGAATGTCCACAGGGGGCGTACAAGTGCCTCACGTGAACAGAGCAGTAGTACACAAGCATAGGTTATGTCCACATCCGCACCAGGGTCCACTGAAAGTTGGCAGAGGAAAAAGTCCTGTATAGAGTGATACCTACCAATCTATTCACTTTTATGGGACTACTGGGGATTACCAACATGGACCTCCCATAGAGAGAAAGGAGTGTTGGCTATACATGTATACCACCATAAGGGAGGAGAAGGGCGGGTGCTCCCTGCAAGGGATATGGAAGATGCATTTTCAGCACTTTGTGTATGAAAAAAAGAGGGACAAAGGAGGATTAAGGAATATCAGCACGTCCTGTTCATAGAAGTAAAATTCAGCCAGGATTTCAGCTGTTTACTGTATAGGTGTCGTGGTTTAGTGTGCCAAGTTAGTGATGGATTCACAAATGGGTGAACAAAGCATTTAATGGATGGCTGAATATCACTTTGGCAAAGATTGATATGGATGAATCCTGCAATTGTCCAGCGCTGTAGACAATGTTGGCTGTAAATAATGAATAATAGCTCATTGTGGAGCTATTTGTGGCCAAATAATGTCCATAATAATGGTTATATTATTTTATTACACAATATTTATTACATGGTCTGTCAGATGTTTTATCATACAGTAACCTGCAAGACATTTACACATGATAATCCTTTACATTGAAATACGTTTACTAATACTATAGGATATGACGGCACAATGAGGACCTGGAGATCTCTGTTATTATATTAGTATATATATCATATTTGGGTGGAAACATAAATTGTCTTTAGTCACAAACCATTTAGTGTTCATGGCATAAACTGAAAAAAAGAAGCGTGGGTCAAAAATAGGGACTATCGATGGAAAAGAGGGACACTTAGGCTAAGGCCCCATGGGCCAGAACCGCCGCACTAAACCGCTGTTGGAACAACTGCGGCGGGAACGCATCGCCGTTCTTCCCGCAGCGCTTTGAACAGAAAGTTCACAGAGTTTTTCTCCACTGATTTTCTGTTCCTATTATATCTACAGGAAAGCCGCCAACGTTTCTGTAGATATAATTGACATGCTGCGATTTCCAAAACCGCGCCGGTTTTGGAAATTACAGCATCTCCGCACTGCGGTTTTTTACGCAAAGTGGGCATGGGGTTCGCATGAATCCCATCCACTTTGCAAGTACTGTAATACGTGGCGATTTTTTTTTTTCCTGCCGCGGGCAAATCACGGCGTTTCCGGCCTGTGGGGCCCCGACCTTAGAGAACCTTTTCCTAAATCATCTCCTTACTGTCCTTCTCTGTTCCTCTACTGCCATTGTCACGCTGAACTTCTTTTATTCTGGTAGCACATTATAGAGCAGAAGGAGTGGAGCAGATTGATATAAAGTGAGCTTTTATTCATTGAAATCCCTGCTCACCTGACCTCCTTCACAGATTAGGACCGCCCACTGGACTCTTAGGGCTAGAGTAAGTAGGGATTTCAATTACTGTATCTTTGACACAGAAGGTCATATCAGTCTGTTCAGCTCCTCCTGCTATATAACATGCTGCCTGCAGATCAGTCTTCATGTCTGATGTGACAAGTCGCTTTTATGTGGAGGATAAAGCATTTTTTCCTGTGTACTCACTGCAACGGACAAGCATATTAATATAATATATAATAATGATATATAATAATGTATATTAATAAGTGTGCTCCTCCATGGTAGTGAGTAGAAAGTTTTTAACCCTTGGGTAACTGTGTGCAACCAGAAAGAGAAGATCTTGTGAAAGTGCTCAGACAAACCAGTATGCCATAGAAGTTTGTCCACAGTCTGTGAGCTCAGTAATCCATACAGTGACAGACATTCCCATATGTAAAGCAACGCAATAGATAGTTGCTGTAGATTTGTCTGACAATGAGAAATCAGAGTCTTAGCATATGAAATAAGGAGCTGGCACTTTGCTGTATATGACTTTCATGTTATAACCGGGCAGGGGATTCTCATAAAACATGCGTTGTAGCCTAGGCCATTAAACTGAAGAAAAGACAGAATAAAATATACCGTTGGCTCAAAGAGCAAAATCTCTGCTGTGACTGTGTATAGAGCAATCCTCCAACCACACATCAAGCTGCCATTATGCCTGTAGTCACATGGCTCCTAATGGCCCAGTCTTCCCCTATCTGTCATTAATGTCATGCTACATCAGTCATAAGGCTTGATCTTGGCCTATATGTTACAATTGGTTAGAACTTCTATATTTCATGCTGTCAGATGCCGATAAGAGAGTTGCGCTTTTATTATTCATGCGCACACATTCGGAGAGTCGTCCATTTTTCCAGGGACCCTGCTGGGGGTCCAATATGGTACAGTTCTCCTTCTGTACTCTGAAGACGCTTGATACATAATTTAGAAGCAGATCTAGTCTGGCGAGGGCTTTCCCTGTCAAAGAAGGAAAGCGGCCTGAGGCTGAGGAACAATGGAAGGTGGTTTAGGAAGGGAATGTAAATGAGAGAGAGATTGTTGGCTGGTTTCCAGCAGACAGACTGGGCTCTGTCTACTCAACCTGAGGCAAATTCACTACACGTCCTTAACCCCTTCATGAGCACTATTTTAAGCTTTGTTCCTCGTATAGTATTATATACGTTGTCTTCTAGTTTCTGGTGGAGGCCTGCAGTATGTTTTTATGAGGAAACGCGCCATGTGTTCACCTACAGTTTCTCTTCATGCTCTGGCACTTCTCCACAGATCAGAAACATACTGGTAGGTTAATGGGCGTCCTGTGAAACTGGGCCTTAAAATGTTCTTCGGCATGGCACCACCCAGCCGTGATGTGACACTAGTCAGGCCCGACAGTGAACCATCCGATATACGTGTATCTAAACCCGAATAGGAAATTAGGATGTTTCACATCTCACAGGAAGAGACATGACCCCTCAAAAATAGTCGCAATAGCTCAAATAAAAACATCAAAATTGCCCTATTATGTGAACGTGGTCAAAACGTAGGAAAAATGTAACCTTGTTTTGGATTTTTAGTGTTTTTCCAGTTCTGTCATTTATTTGGAGGGGCAGATTTACTAAGGCTGGTGTGTAGTAGTGTGCCAATTTTCTGCTGCAAACTATAAATCATTTACGCCTGCCCATTCTACCCAGCGCCCCTCACACGTTTCTCTGAAATGACTTGAAAATGGAAAAAAAGTGGTGCAATTTTTGGAGTAAAATGACATAACAGAACTCTGGCACATGGCCGGTAGTAAATCTCCCCACAGTATATTACATGTCACCATCTGTTGGACACACTGCTTACATCTAATACAGCCTAAGTAAATTTATGCCCCTTTTTGTGACAAAGGAACATTTGGGCCCCCTCGGAGCCCAGGAACAACCACAGCCCTTTCAACCCCTTAGCTACACCACTGCTCTTCACAGTATAATCTGATGAAGCTCCACGAAAGCACAAGGCTATCCCAGCCGATCAATTGGATTACTGAGATTACGGAATACTAAGAGGTTACAAAGTCTGATGACCTGATTATGTCTGAAGCCGCCATTGTCGCAGTATCAGGTGTGACTTCGTTTTTATCATGTTAAAGGGATCCTATCATTCAATCACTTTTTTTTCTAACTAACACGTCGGAAAAGCCTTAAGAAAGGCTATTCGTCTCCTACCTTTCGTTGTCTTCTCTGCGCCGCCATTCGCCTAAAATCCTGGTTTGTGTCGGTATGTAAATGAGTTATGTAAATGAGTTATTTTGCAGCACTGGGGGCGGGCCACAGCGATCAAACAGCACTGGGGGCATCCCCAATGCTGCCAGAGAACTCTCCAGCGCCACCTCCATCTTCTTCTGCAGCGAGGTCTTCACCATTTTCCTCCGTGTGAATGGACCCTAAAAAAAAATCCTGCACTTTATGGCAGGGGCCCAACGTAGCGATAATGCCGCTGTAAAAAACACAGCGTTTTATAGTCCCTGCAAAGTTGATGGGATTCTAGCGAATCCCGTACGCTCATTGCAGAAAAATACACGCAACAGACATACTGCAATTTCCAAGACCATTGTGGTTTTGGAAATCATAGCATGTCAATTACACCTATGGTTTCCCTATGGGTTTAATAGAAGCATAAAGTCTGCAGTGGACATTCGTTGCCGCTGAGGTTTTCCCTGCATTGCTTTTTTGCTGTGGCCCACTACGTCTTTTGACGTCTGGCTGAATGGAGCCTTAAGGCTATGTTTGAAGTATACTCAAGGAGCTTTTCCAGACATATATGCCAATGTGGGATTAGGGTCAGGGGATAATCATACACATTAGGGAGAGTGTGTGCCTACATAGGCGTACGGAGACTTACAAGTCATTCCTACTCCGCTAGGGATTCTGGGTAAAAAATATGCAAATCTATTCTCCAGGATGTAATTAGGAGAACAGTGCCTCGCCCTCTAGGGACAGCCCCCTTAACATCATGCATGACTCAGTTAATAAGTCTACTGAAATGATGCGGAGTTTATTGCCAAATTAGTATTTCTATTCCAAAAGGAACAGATTCCCAGCTATGGACAGCACTGTTTCGGTCTTTTGGACCTCATCAGCATAGCACAGGGATACTGATTTGGTAGAGTGAGAGACTATATATGGGATTAAACATAATGTGAACATAGCCAGAGCCTTGGTGTAGAATGCCTTTTACCAAATGTTTGTACATATATCTCCACCATTTATTTTCATTATTATTTATATAGCGCCATCATATTCAGATTCCTTTACTCGCAGGGGTCCTTGTTCCCAGCGCCGCTCACTTTAAATGCATGAACACAGTTTTCCATAGAAACATTTTCCTAGAACTCTTTCTTTTATAAAAGTTTACATTCAGCTTTGGCTGTGGGTTTTGTGGTATGGCGGTATGGCATTCTGCCGCACAGCTACATGAAAGGTCTCTTAATCTGACTTTTCCCAAAATAAATTCAGGTGGAGAACCTCGTTACATTAAATTAACGTTTCCAACATTCCCGTTTCTCTTACCATGAATTTTCTATGAATTATTTTAACTGATTTTTAATATGTAAAATGTCATTTTGACGCATCCAACTTTCACAGCATTCATCTCCAGTGTGTTACAATGTGTGTTTTTCGCTCGGTCATCTCATGAATATTTTCCAAGGCTCTCAGGGTGCAGAAAGTATGATTAAATAATACATATGATAAAGACAATGATTCTCTTTGCATTACGACCGCAGCGGAGCGTTGACTGACTCTTTTAAATATGCATTAGCTGAATGGGAATCATTAACTATCGTACAGGAAGTAAACGCTCAGGACAAATGTAAAGGATCCATTATCTTGTGAAGTACGTTCCTCAAAGTAGATATTTCTACTTATGTCTAAAAAGGCCTTTTTGGACTTAAGCAACATTATCCATGTGCTGACAATACTCTAGTGGATTGGTAAACTGGAGCCACTTCAACAACTAAATTGCGTGCACCCGTTTGGCGCAGGAATCTAAAGGCTATATGGCAGACTATGGCGTATAACAGTTCCAATTATTGGCATTGCATAGCAGATGTTATTGGATAGTTGTGTGCAAGGCCTTCTGCGCTGCCATGACTTCAGTGTTGCTGGAGCAAAGCCTTAGCTAGAAGCAGGCTCCGTTCCTACGGAGTAACGCGCCGCGCATTCAGACACGTATACACATGTCAGAGTGTGAGCGCTCAAAACAGATCCCATTCACTTCAATGGGTGCCGGCTCACGCGTGCTACACATTAAAAAGCCTCCCATTGATTTCAATGTGTAGCGCCCATAAGCCGACACACATTGAAGTGAATGGGATCTGTTATTAGCGCTCACACTCTGACACGTGTATACGTGTATGAATGCGCAGCGTGTTACTCCGTGGGAACGGAGCCTTACTGTTGTCGGCACATGCTTGCTCTTGCACCATACTACATTATAGATAGATTTCAGATAGAAGAGATATGGACCAATTGTTACGCTGAATTCCATAGTTTAATATCTGCCACAAAGATTACTCTCTTAAAGGCGCCATTCACATCACACTTTTAACATCCGTTTAATGGTTCCATTTAACAGGTCCTAAAAATGGAGGCAAACAGATGACCATCCATTTACATGGTCTGTGCTTTAAGAAAAACAGATCGGTTTCCGTTCATATTTTGTGCCCGCTAGAAATCGGATGGAAACAAATCCATTTTTTTTTTTGTTGAACTTTGACTCTATGTAAATAGTTGGCCGTCCATTTTCAGCTGTTTTTGTATCCATTAAAAGGATCTTATAAAAGGTTAAAAACATTGTGTGAGTGACAGTCCCTAAGGCTAGGATCACACAAAGTTTTTGTAGGCAGTTTTTGGTGCAGGTTTCGATGCATGTTTTGTTAGGTAAAGCCTAAGAAAAACTTCAAAATAAACTGTGACACTAGGGTCATACCTGTGATGTTGTTTCTGTTCTTCTGGTCTGTCGGAGGATCAGAATAATGTGAAAACAGACGCAATCGAATCTGTTAAATGATGGACATGCATGGACCCCATCGACTATAATAGGTATATAATATGCCCATTCAAATAATCATATAATATGCCTGACTATAATCAGGTGCCCATTTTTTTAACTGAAACCACTGGACAAAAAAAGTCGGACTTCTTCACCTGGTGATTTTAGGCGGACAATGTGACGGAGTCTCACAGATGTGAACCCAACCTGACTCAACTCCATTAACAATTGAGGCCACATGTTACAGAAGAGCTGCATTTTTTGTTGCAAGTAAGGTTGAGCGATCGGGATTGAAAAAGATCTGATTTCGATCAGCGATCGAGTAAATTTCACGATCGCGATCGGAATTCCGATCCCGATCTTTTTAGGTGGGATCGAGATCAGATGTTATTTCCCACAATGCTTTGCTACTGGCCTATCATTGTGGGAAAAGCTAACAATGTTAGCTAGGTCCCATAGGAATGAATGGATGCAGCCGGCACGTTGGTATAATTGACATGCTGCAATTTCTAAAACCGTGACACTTTGGAAATCGCAGCGTAGCTGCTGCATGTACCCCTGCATGTACCCCACTTTGCAGGTACAGTAAAACGCCACACCGTTTCCCGACCTAAAGGCTAAGGCCCCATGTTGCAAAACAAAGAGTTTTATAGCGTTTGCAGATTTGGCTGAGTGTTTTTGAGCCAAAGCCAAGAATGGGTACGAGAGGAATGGAAATATATAGGAAGTTCTTATACTTCTACATTCTGCTCAATCCACTCCTGACTTTGGGTCAATATACTGCTGAAAAATCTACAACAAAAAAAAACGCTGTGCTTCTACAACAGCCTAAAACCTGCACCAAACAAGTCAGATCATACACATATGTCAAGTTTTTGTTACAAATGAGGTCTACACTTAAACCTATAGCAGTGGCCTACATTTCCTTAAAAGACTCATTGGACCCATCTAAATGCTATAAAACCCCTTGGTGACTATACTTAGATGTGTGTGCTATCAATAAAGACCAGCAGAAACCTTACGTGTGGTATTAGTGGGGTAGGCCACAGCTTTATTTAGAAAAATGATAGCAAAGGTTAAGTAAACAAACTTGTGAATCGTCCATGCCCCGCTTCCGGCTCTTCCTTTCCTTTCTTCTTATCTTGCCCTGAATGCTCCGCTGCGACCCAGCGAGCATGTAGGTTAACTTCAACAAATGGGCATGGACACCCCCGCCAGCTGTGACAACGAAATCTGAAAGAAAAGAGACGAAAACAACAAAGAGAAAAAACCAGTCCATAGATACCAAAACCAGAAGGGCAGGGTGGGCGGGTGTTCCTCTCACCACGTCCTGGTAGAAGGTGAGTAACCCGCCTACGTGCCCCCTTTTTATGGACTATTGCCAGAACGTCACCAATATTTTCAAAATACCATCTGAAATCAGCCAATGAGTCCAAAGCCCTTTCCTTATACAGTCCAGGGCTATCTAGACTCATTGGACCCATCTAAATGCTATAAAACCCCTTGGTGACTATACTTAGATGTGTGTGCTATCAATAAAGACCAGCAGAAACCTTACGTGTGGTATTAGTGGGGTAGGCCACAGCTTTATTTAGAAAAATGATAGCAAAGGTTAAGTAAACAAACTTGTGAATCGTCCATGCCCCGCTTCCGGCTCTTCCTTTCCTTTCTTCTTATCTTGCCCTGAATGCTCCGCTGCGACCCAGCGAGCATGTAGGTTAACTTCAACAAATGGGCATGGACACCCCCGCCACACAACAGGCAGTGTACTGCTACCTCCCTACACCTGCCTGTTGGCCCCCCCACACAAAAGAATCAATGCCCTCTCCAGGCCATCTTGCAACCCAGAAAGAAATATGTCAGAACCTATGGGATTGAGGTGCACCCCGTCTCTCATCAACAACCTTTCGTTATTACCCTCCAAGTCCACATGCCGCACCGCAATCCCCCCCAAAGACCTAACAAATTTAGAAACCCGGATATTCAAGACACGCCGAGCCCTATCAATTGCGGCAACGTCTCGCGCGCCCCTCCAACAAAGGCGAGGCACGATCTCTGACCATACCAGCACAACCTTCCCGAAGAAATCATAAACTCGGCGGAGGTCCTGTTTTATCATAGTTATAAGTTCCGCTAGCTTCACATGGCCCAAATCATCACCTCCAGCGTGGACGATAACGACCGCAGGACCCGCTGTCAAGCGGCTTGCGGCCACTATATCCGGTAGGACCTGCCTCCATTGTAACCCTCGGCAACCTCTCCAACGAACCTCCACTCCGTCTAGGCCGAAGTGCAGACCCCCAGGCCGAACCGCCGCTCTCCTCTCCGCCCAATAAAGGAAAGAGTGGCCAATGAGCCACACCACCACTTGAACGTTAACTACAGAAAAAACAAAACACAAAGAGAAAAACAGAAAACATGGCATGCACCAGACAACAATGTAAAGGCCCAAATCAGCACCCCATCGCACTCAGCGGACGCCGAGGCTCAGGGAGTCATCAGGTCGGGCCGAATGTAAGACCGAAAGCAGTCGGAACTCCAGCGCCCCAGGCGTTTCACCGCCTCATCTCCCAAGCCGCAAGCGTCAGCCGTTGTAGCGGCTCCGATGCGAAAAGAATGGGTGCCAAAGTCCCGAGGCTCCAGTCCCACAGCAACTAAACAAGCACGAAAAACAGATAAGAATTGAAAGCGAGTGAGGGGCGCACCAGCCTCATGCAACAAAACGACGTCCCCTGCGGGACGCCTAGCAATATACTCCCGTATCAAAAACACGGGGCAAAACTCAGACCCCGTGCGGCCAATAGTAATCCATGTACCCCGCCCGAAAACATCCGTTTTCGAGTGACGAAGACAGATTTTAATCTCGTTATCAGACGCCACCACATCGCCCACACCCAAATCCCCGGGCTTAAATTTACTTGGACTAACTAATTCCCCAATACGGAGGGCCGCAAAAAAGGCTAAGGCGAAAGCGGCCCTCAGCAAAACCAATTCAAAGCTATCCTGACATACTACCTCCAAAACCCCAAACAAACGCGTCAACAAACTAAAGGAAACCGGTCGACGCCGATCCCCTCCCCGCTTCTCCTTCTTCCACCCCTTCAAAATTTGTTTAATAGCAAAATGTTTTGTAATATCAAAACGACCAAAAAGCTTAAGCATAAAAGCAACCCCAGCTAACTTTTTAACAACCGCACAATAAGACGACCCCTGACTCCTCAATCTGGCTAGAAACTCCAAAGAGACATCTAGAAGCTTCGGAGCGTCCGCGGGTACTGAACCGCCAGACACGGACAACCAAAGGACCCAAGCACTGTAATGACTCTTCCAAGTAGTAGCAGAAACAGACCCCCGAATGAGCTCTAGCAGCTGTTCCCTACCAGGCTCCACAAGGAATCGGGGCAACTCCATCCCTCCAGTCTCGCCGACGGATGCAGGGCACGGAAGACCTGAAAACGTGAGCGAGACAGAGCGTCAGCAATCTTATTCCGCACACCAGGCACATGGCGAGCTTTGAACCAAATGTTACGCTGCAAACAAACCAAGACTAAATGCCGAAGCAGCGCCAGTACCGGAGGCGAGGAAGAAGACTGGCTGTTTATGACCTGCACCACAGAAAGGTTATCACACCAGAACACTATCCTACGGTTGGACATCCTATCACCCCAAAGCTCTATTGCGGCTACAATCGGGAAAAATTCCAACAAGGCCATGTTCCTAACCAGGCCCGTCTCGAACCACAGTAGTGGCCAAGACCCCCTGCACCACTCATCCCCGAAAACAGCCGCAAAGCCATCGCCACCAGCAGCATCCGTAAATAAGGACAGTTCAGCGTTGGTAACCTCCCCCTGCTGACAGATCGCACGACCATTAAACTTAGAAAGAAAAGCGCTCCAAACACGCAGATCTTCCTTCAGCGCACGCGTAATGCGGATAAAATGGTCGGGGTGGAGCACGCCCTTTGTAGCCAGCGACAACCGGCGACAAAAGGCGCGCCCCATGGGCAGCACCCGACACGCGAATGTCAGCAGGCCGAGGAGACACTGCATCTGATGCAACGTGACCTTTTGGCGAGAAGGAAATCCTCAACCGTACCCCGAAGACGGTCAAGCTTGTCAGGCGGAAGCCTGAAAACCATCTCAACCGAGTCTATCTCAATGCCGAGAAAGGACAGCCGCGTAGACGGGCCCTCCGTTTTCTCGGCTGAAAGGGGAACGCCAGGCCGGGCCATCAAGGACTGAAATGTAGCTAACAAGTACGAGCAAACAGGCGACCCTCCCGGACCAACAAACAAGAAATCGTCGAGATAATGCAACACCGACGGGATGCCCGATTCATACCTCAAAGACCACTCCGAAAAGGAGCTAAACAACTCAAAATAATAACAGGAAATAGAGCATCCCATGGGCAGGCACATGTCGACGAAAAAACTATCCCTAACCCTACAACCTAACAAGTGGAAACAGTCTGGGTGTACCGGAAGCAGTCTGAAAGCCGACTCAATGTCGGACTTAGCCAACAACGCACCCGGACCAGCCCTGCCAACCAGAAAAACAGCACTGTCAAAAGAGGTGTACGACACAGCCGCATCCTCCTTTGAGATGCCGTCATTAACCGATGACCCGGGAGGGTATGAGAGATGATGTATGAGCCGAAATTTGCCCGCCTCCTTTTTAGGTACCAAACCCAGAGGGGAGACCCTCAAATTCGACAGCGGGGGATCGGAAAAGGGGCCGGCCATCCGGCCCAACATCACCTCCTTCATAACCTTTTCCCACGCCATCTCCTCATTTTCTCTAACAGATTTTAAATTAGGAGAAAGAAACATAACGGAAGAAGGGGCGTGGGGAATGTAAAAACCGCAGGAGAAACCCTCAAGAAGCAGGCTTGCCTCCCGCCTCCTGGGGTAGAGGGCGAGCCACTGCTCCAACAGCCGTACGTTCACCGGTGTTCTCTGCGGTGCCGGCAGCACCCAGCTTCCCGCCCTGCCGGTTACGGCGGAAACAGCGCAAAGCTGAGTGCGACCCCCCACAGATCGAGCACTCGTGTTTGAAGCGGCAGGAAGAGTGGAATCGGCAATGGCCCTCATTATAGAGCCAGCAGGTTCCACTCTGGCGCTGTGCCGTCGCTGCGGGCTGCTGCCCCGGAACGGCGGCACTGGGCTGAAAGGGCCGCTGAGGACGTTGGGAAAGGATCAGTTGGATCCAAACGTCGGTAGCCTTAGAGGCCCAACCGACGGCAGGGGTCAAAGCCAGGCGGCGACGATACTCCTCGTCGTACCGCTACCAGGCTGAACCCCCGTGCAGCTTATACGCACTGTAAACCGTATCCATATAAACAAAAAGCTCGGGGCCTTTCATCGGGGAAGCCTGGCATACGATATAAGCAAGAGTAGCGAAGGCCTGCAGCCAGCTCCCAAACGTCTTCGCCACTCTCTGTTTACGCTCTGACCCTTTCTCAAATGTCCGCTCCTTATCGACGGCAATGTGGTCTGCCGACAATAAGGACCAGATATCTACGAACTCACCCTTGACTATCTTGTCCCTAACATCCGCCGGGACGTGCGTCCCTAGCGGAGCAACTCCGCAGAACATAGTGTCCCGGAGCATACAACTCGAAACCAAATCCACGGCCGGAGTGGGGGAACCCCCCCCGGGTGCGGCAGCGGACACCGCGTCCGCCCTACCCTGAGAACTACCCGAAACCTCTAACAACTGTCTAAGAAAAAGAAGAAAGATCCTGTCCAGGTATAAGTGTCTGTGTAGGTGCGGCGTGAGGTGCCCAAGCCGAACGGCAGGCGTACTCACCGGGTTGCGGCCCCGGATGGGCCGGAAGAGGAGCAGCCGGGACAGGAGCGGTCGGTAGAGGCTGTGCATCCTGGCGTTGAAGTCCAGCCGAAGATGATGTAGCCCTCTCCGGACGGCCTTCCACTGGAGATCGACGACGACTCTCCCGATGCGAAGAGGTCCGATGCGACCCGTCCCGCAGCCTTCGGTCTGAATGACTGTAGCTCCGCCTGGACCTGGAGGACGAACGACTGCGCGGGGTGCAATGCCTTGTCCGACTCCTGCGACTGCGAGAACTTCTCCGGCTGCTGTGTCTCCTTGAAGAATCCAAGTGCCGCCCACTTCCGCGGCGGTACCTGTCGTCTTCTGATGAAGAAGACTCAGAAAAAGAGGAAACGTAAGAGGGATGCCGCGAGCCCCGAAAACCCCGCCCCCAGTCCCCCCCCCGCAAATGTTCCGCTGAAAGGTGAGGGGCGGAACGCAACCCTCGGGTGACCCTCCGACCCCTGTGACCTGTGGGACCCCCGGACGCCACCTGACATCCCACCCCTTCCACAGTAACCGCCGCAACCGCACTGGGGCCCGCCCCCCCACCAGACCCGGAAGCCACGCCCCCTTGCCCCGCTCTGCCCATGTCACTTACATGGACCTGCACGGCTGAAAGGGCTTCAGCCGAAATATTCACCGCTCCATAGCTCAGGGAGCCAGCAGCCGCAGGGGGAGGAGGAAAACAGCCGGAGCCGCGTCCTCGGCAGCTCCGGCGGGCACGTCGCGAAGCCCCGCCCCTTCCGGCCCGTCACATCCGGCCGCCGCGATGACGCCCGCCAGGGAAGCTCCGCCCGGCGGCGCGTCATCGAACAGCAGAGGGGAAGCCCCGCCCACGGGAGCAGCCGCAACCGCCGAAGATGCAGGCCGCGTGGCGGCGGCCATTTTGGGGACAGCAGAGGTAAGCTGAGCCGGTGCTGGGGACCCCCCCCTCCCGCCCCACCCCCCCGGGCACGCTGCGCAACCCGGCCGGAGCGCTCACCTGTTCCGCCGCTGGTGGACGCCGACTGCCCGCCGCGAGGTCTGTTCTCCCTCCGCTGCCTGGATGTCCTCGAGCCTCCACCTGCAGGCGGGCTGGGACTCAGCCGTGATGGCGGGCGAGATACCCGCTGTGGCCGGCCATCAGCCCTGGACACCGACCCGCCGACCCCCGAATCGCACGTCTGTTGAAGGAGGCTGAGCAACCAGCCAGGGCCCTGGCTAGCTACCCTCTCCCGCACCAAGAGCTCCAAAGAGTCCGCCATAGCAGGTCCTGTTCCTCTCACCACGTCCTGGTAGAAGGTGAGTAACCCGCCTACGTGCCCCCTTTTTATGGACTATTGCCAGAACGTCACCAATATTTTCAAAATACCATCTGAAATCAGCCAATGAGTCCAAAGCCCTTTCCTTATACAGTCCAGGGCTATCTAAGACACAAAGAAAACTGCAATGCATATAGAGCAAAGCTTTCATTCGTCTGCTGACTACGAGCAAACATGTGGCTGCTGTGCTTTTTGTAACTTCCCAAAAATGCTATAACTCCTAGCCTACAAACTGTGTGTGAATCAAGCCCTAAAACACTTTCACATGTAGAATTGTGGTCAATATTTTCCATCAGGAGCTAAACCTACAATATACAGAGAAAAATTATAATGGAAAAAAAATTGCACCTCTTTTGGAATCGCTCTTGGTTTTGACTTACAAATATGCAAAATATTATTGTGTGAAAATGGCCTGAAAGGGAAGAGGAGGGATCATGTCCATTAGTTGTATTAAGTGCTATTAGGTAAGCAAATAAGACTCAGTTGTATTTGCACCAGTCTCCATCCTTCAAGACCTTCCACCCCCCATGTCTGTTGAAAGCAGCCACTATGTCGGCATGTAATCATTTCATTCATCAGGCAAGTCTCTCACACTAAAATCCTCCGGGCTCCTTCCCACATGGTAAGATTAAAAGCCGAGCTGTGCTGGGGCACGTCCAGGAGGGTTGTCAACACCACATAACCTCTATTTGGAGAACACAGAGTCACAACAATAATTGTTCATGATTCCTGCAGGCTTTACCTCTGCAAGCTGCGGGCACAGTTCAGCTTACAGGTTCTGCCTTTTTTGGCCTCCCACCTACGGCTGGCCATAAACCCAGGTTATCTAACAATGTTCACTTGTCTTGAGTAGATTCATTTCAAAGAACACTAGAAAAAATACCACCTAGAATCAAAGTTTTCAGTAATATAAAGTGTCTTCTTCAGGCCTTTCTTAGTTCTGACAATTTGTACTCTCTTTTGTTCTGTCCCTTACATATGGCAGAGCAGTGTGCACAGGGGCTGTATGGCGGTAGCAGACTGCCAATGAGTGCCAATGAGTCTCATGAATGACAGCCTACAAATGTCAAGGCACATACATTAGCATTTTCCTTTTTGCATACTTTAGAAATATGTGTCTGCTGTCAGTCTGTGCTTTGCATTCCCCTGGATGTTCCCCTGGATGTTCTGCACAATTTTTGGAATCCAGAGCACATTTTTAACCCTTGCTCCAGTTTTTAAGAAGGACAGTACTAATGCACGTGCCCCTCTCTCCTTAGGTATGAAGTAGGCATAGTGAGAAATAGACCCAGTTTCAGATATTGCCCAATAATGGGCTCTAGAGACTTCTCTTCTATAGTTCAGCTGGATAAGCTTGATGCAGATGAAGGTTTTCACAGTTTTTTATCTTTTCCAAAGCAATATGACCGCATGGCTGTGTTTCTGGGAATTAGAGGTAGACAGTAAATACCCTGCCCCTCTTCTATAGCACGCCATGTAGGTCCAACCCCCTGCCAGAGGCTTCTATTTGACTGTTGAATACATCAAATCGAATTTGTCATGGCACATTATTGCTTTGTCGTCGGTTAAACAAAGACTCCGCTTTGAAAAAAAACGAAAAAAAACCCCATAAGACAAATGGCCCTAACCTCGATATATTTGTAGCTTACATTGAACAGGAAGGCTCAGTCAACAATTCCAGGCACTGAATTATCTTTTTTGGCTTTTTTTCATGACCATAAATGCATATGTTACTTTATGCCGAAAGGGTATACAGTATGTAGAAAATAAGAAGTTCTACTGCCTATAGAAATGGACCAGGTGCCCATTCTGCAGATGTAGTGCATAATGGATACTCACATTGATATCATCAGTCTCTAGTATCCATACACATCACAGTAGTCTCTTCTTCCACAACAAAAGGAAATCATTGGGCTACAATCCTCTGTCAAAGATGGCCTTAAAGTACATAAGAAGACTATGCAAGTGTCCCTGTCCCAGAAATCTACGTCCAACCAGCCATCTACTACCTCATCCACCCTAGAGGTTACATAAAGGTGTAGGTGACGTTGTCACTGAACGTGTCTTTGTTCACCAGTTTCTGTGTATAAGGCTGGTTACAGACAACTGTACTGCATCCGACCTGCCATGAATTAAAAGCACGGGCAGCACACGGGGGACACGGGGATGTTCCCCATGTGCAGGCTGTGATTCTGTGGCTCCTTTCATTACATGATTAGGAGCCACAAAAGCAGGGCTGCAAACAGGAATAGGACCTATTCTAAGTTTTGTCGGCCTGGAGTGTCAGCCCACACACGGGACCGTGAAATTCCAAGTCAGGGCCCCTTCACACGGCGTAAGGGCCCATTGATTTCAGTGGGAAGCGCGCGTATATGCCGATATAGGCGCGCTTCCCATTTAAATCGATGGGCTCTATTTTGAAGCGCCGCGCTCGGACACGTGTATACGTGTCTAAATGAGCTTACGCCGTGTGAAGGGGCCCTAATGTGTACGGGTGTATGGGTCAGTGTGCTATCCGTGAAATACACGGATAGACACCAATCACGACAACGGTCATCTGCAAGGGGCCTAAGGCTAAGGCTTCACATTGCAGAAACACAGTATTTTTTGTTGCGTTTTTTTGAGCCAAAGTCAGGAATGGTTTGATAAGGAATGAGAAACATAGAAGAGGCTCTTAGACATTTCCCTTCTGTAAATTCTCTCCTGACGTTGGCGCAAAAAACTGCAACAAAAAAAACAGCGTTTCCGCATCATGGGGCCTCAGCCTAACGATCATGTCATGAATGAAGAAATTACATAAAAGTACGACTGACTTTATAAGGCTAGGTTCACACTTGGGACCGGGAGACCCATCCGCTAACACAGTGGTTACTCAGGACCCCATAGACCTTAAGAGACAAGTCCTCTGTGCAGGAATTATGCTGTGGGATCATCCTGCTAGTATTCCTGTGAGATATTGAGGTTTGGACACTAATTAACCCTTGTTAATTACAATTAACATTTCATTAATTACCATTTTCCGGTGTCATTTTCTTCTCTGGTTTCTTTGTATAATAAGAAAAAACATTGTATAAGGTAAAGTGAGTAGTTTTGTACAAGTCCTTGAGAAAAATGTTCTGCATGCCATGGAAATCGGAGGCACAGTATAGATCTATACCAGGGGTGCTCACACTTTTTCAGCATGTGAGCTACTTTATAAACTGACCAAGGCAAAAGATCTACTACCCACTTCTTATGGGCGGGCCTGTGGGCGGGGGCGGGCGGAGCGTGAGAGCAGGAGACAGCGGCGTTCTGTGGCCGCCCAGGGATCCCCGGTGTCTGCTTGTTCATAATCTACTTTATTGTCCACATGACTCATGTGGAGATCTCGCGGCAAGCACATGGACCTCATTATAGTCTATGGGGTCCGTGAGCTTTCAGTGCACACTGCTTGCCAATGCGTTCGGTAGTCCGTGCGGGGGGTCCCCATGCAGACTCTGATGTGAAGCAACGGTTAGTTAGCATACGTTGAGCCAGACTCTTTCAACATTACTTTGGTGGATTGTGGTGCATTTAAGCCACATGGAGGGGCCACAAGCCACACAATGGTTTTGAGCCACTGGTTGGTGAACACTGTGGCAAGTCTCTAGATGTAATTCAGTTGGGCAATTTTCTGCTAATCTGACATTGAAGATAATGTGAATTGTGGAAGGTTTTTCTATGTCATTGTTTATCAGTATTTCAGACTTCCTTATGCATTGTGTTTTTTTGTTGCGCAGTTTACCATGCATTGATCTGAATGTGCCATAAGGACAGTCCATAGCTGAGGCAGGCCATGTATATGGTTATATGTGTTTGTGTAGATCAGTTCATGCTTCACAACCTGTATATTGTTGGTTATTATTCAGTCTGACAGCGCAGAACACAATGTCCTGGATCTTCTCACTACATTGTGCTTTATGTACTCTGCGTCTGTATAACATAAGTAGTGGTTTCTCAGCAACACAATAGTTAAAAATGAAGCTTTGCATCAGAGGTACCAGAGAACAGACTGGATGAGGGTAAAGTGACTATATTTTGGCTCCAACACCCATTAGGAATCCCGTCATAGTCAAAACACTGGCCTTAGACAGAAGTCTGCTCTCTGCAGAGTCTGCATAGCAGGCAGATAGTGCTCTCCTTGTTGAAATGTGAATGGTCCATGAGCCTGGCAGCCATACAACCACATCTGGGAATCATTATGTCATGTGTTCAGCGGAGGCCTGGGCAGATTTGCTTCTTTCTGTATGTGACCTAAAGGAAGCAAATATTGAGACACACACACGTATTAATCGGGGCAGGACAGAAAATGACTCAAAACTAAAGCGTACACTCTATTTATTAACCTATTGTTCTGTCATTCCTAACCCTATAAATATTAGCATTTATGACTGTGTAATGCTGTATATTGCAACATATCTAGCATCTTGTTGTGCAACTTGTATTTAGGGAAAAAGTTGCAAGATAGGTTAGTTTTGGTTCTTCTTGCTTCGAGATGAAACTGGTTTATTAAAGGGATTCTATCATTAAAATCACATTTTTTCTTGATCACACGTAGGAATAGCCTTAAGAAAGGCTATTCTTCTTCTACCTTTAGATGTCTTCTCCGCGACGCCGTTCGGTAGAAATCCCGGTTTTCATCTGTATGCAAATGAGTTCTCTCGCAGCAGTGGAGGCCGTGCCCAGCACTCAAACAGCACTGGGGGCGTCCCTAATGCTGTGAGAGAAATCTCCAGCGCCGCCTCCATCTTCTTCTGGAACGCCTCTCACTGGACTTTAATCTTCTAGGCCTCGGGAAGAGCAGACTGCACATGCCCGTGGCCACATAGTAAGCTTTGTAAGCAGCCAATTTTTTGTGGCCAGTGGGCATGCGCAGTCAGCTCTGTCCGAGACCCGATGGCAGAGTCGACTTGCGCATGCATAGATGTTTGAACCCAGCGCCGGAAGAAGACGTGCAGAGAGGTCGTTCCTGAAGAAGATGGAGGAGGCACTGGAGATTTCCCTCGCAGCATTGGGGACGCCCCCAGTGCTGTTTGAGCGCTAGGGCCCACCCTCAGTGCTGCAAGAGAATTCATTTGCATACAGACGAAAACTGGGATTTCTACCAAACGGCGGTGCGGAGAAGACATCTAAAGGTTGGAGAAGCCTTTGTTAAGGCTATTCCTACATGTGATCAAGAAAAAATGTGATTTTAATGATAGAATCCCTTTAAGCAGTGTGGGGCATTAGAAACATGTGGTTTATATGTTTTGTATTATGCAGTGGGGTCACGGTTAAAATTGACTTGTCACCGTCCACCATATATGGTACAGTACAGCCACATACCCCGATATACAGTGCAGTCACGTCCCCAATAAGTGCAAACTACATTGTAATATTTCAGAGCATGTTCACAGATCAACAGTTACATCAATACCGTATTATTGCTGTAGAAATACGAGTCTGGCGAACATGGTTGTGCAGTAGATTCGCATGAGGATTAGCCCGAGTCTCATTCAGGGAAGCTAATCCTCAACATTTACGTGTAAAATAGCGGAAAGCTGCTTTATTCTTCAGTAAGCAGAATTCCTCACTAGAATATTCCATTGTATGTCACCGGCTTGTGGATTCCCCACTCACACGGCTTGGGATGTGTATTGACATTGAATATGTGTGAATGGAGTTTTAGACCTAAAACTTTATCCCTATCACTTATTTGCACGTAGTCTATTATATCCATAGTGTAAACGTATGAGTTCCTACAAAATAATTTGTGAATTTTGGTAGTGTTAGTGACATAGGTCTTTGAGGCGTGCCTTGATGGACAGTATTTGCCTCGTGCTTCTGCGTCTTAGCCTGGCCATGGAGGAGTTAATGTTTCTTCCAGCGTTGCGGCTGCTCTGTATTATGGAGCCAGGTTTTACCTCCTGCCTGGAATGTCTGTGTTTTGTCTAATAGTAGTGAGAAATATGCAGCCTTTCCTCCAGCCCCACTGCCTGTCACTTGATCCCAGTCTCATAGCTTCATTTAGTAACTGGCAAGTCGCAGATCTTTTCCCCCAGGCATTTTCAGTGATGTCATGATAAAAAGTAAGCTGTGAGTTCATGTTTTATACAATGTGCAGCATATGAAAGAACACGTAATAGGAACAGCAGCCAAAATAAACCATTTGTGGTCTTTCTCAAGGCTGCACTCGTGATGTATAAGGTAGGATGAGTTTTCAGTCTGCACTTTACTATATACATGAAAGGGATGATATATAAAAAATGATGGCTGAAAGAATAGAAAATAACACTGCCAGGGTCGGTTCACATCAGCGTTTGGGTTTCCATTTGGGAAATCTGCTTGGGGACCCCCAAATGGAAAAAAGCGGTTACCTGGGAATCCCGTGGACCCCATAGACTATAATGGGGTCCATGCGGTTTCTGCTCGGTGTCCACATGGAACATGTGGAGAGAAAACTACTGCAAGCAGCACTTTTCTCTCCGCATGTTTTGTGTGGACACCGAGTGGAAATCATGCAAACCCCATTATAGTCTATGGGGTCCACGTCTTTTAACTGCTTTTTAATGCATGTAGGTTTCCAAACGGAAACCCGAACGCTAATGTGAACCGGGCCTCACCTATGTGAAATTTTCCTAAATGGGTGTCATATGAATGTCCAGTAACATAACTATCCTGCCTGAAGATAAAAGCATAACTCCTTTCTAAACATTAGATGAGTAATGTTAAAGGGGTTCTCCAGGCTGAAAATATTAACGATCTATTATTATTTAATTATTTGGCTTACTTATATGGCGCCATCATATTTCGCAGCACTTTGCAAACATTGTCAGTCACTGTCCCATATAGGGCTCACAATCTACATTCCCTATCACTAAGTCTTTGGAGTAAGATAGGATCTGTGAAGGTCGGACAGCCAGGATTCCCACTGATCATCCTTTCTCTGCAGCAGATACACAGAGAATGGAGCAGGAAGCAGTCAGCGCTGTTCTCAATGTAGTGGACAGATCAGGTAACTGCAGATCAGTTCTCATTCACTTGACTAGGGCTAACATGCAGTGCTGTCTGATTCCTGCTCTATTCTCTGTGCATCAGCTACAGAAAACAGTGGATCAGTGAGGGCCTTCAACACTGGTGAACTATTTTTAGGATATATATATATATATATATATATATATATATATATATATATATATACACAATTCTAATTCTGTTGAATCTGCTTAGATTTTTCAACTTACAATGGATGAGACACAAATCTGGAAATTACAATGTGCACCCTGCCATTTAGATGCTCACTTTCAATTACGAGAAAACAGCCAATGCCAAAAATTTCAGCAGTACCGATGACTATCTTATGTGTATGGTGGCTTTCCATCTCAGGGGAAGGAAGAATCGGGCATGGCGAATAAATGAATTTATATAATTTTGTTGTTATACATATGAACAGTGATGCCATTGCGATCTAAATGCAATCTTGATTCCTATTGTTTTTCTCAGATAACCATATACCAGAGGTGTCTTGTAGCCTTTTATTGCCTGTCTTCTATTGAAATAACAAGCACTTTTGACCACTATGCAAACAGACAATTTTTGGGGCCTGGGGTTGATCGCTGTACTCAACAACTATTGCCTGTCCACCGCCAGTTTACTGCAGCTTGGCTGTTCTGGATAGCAGACAAACCTCTCACCCTGTCCTCATATATTTGTACAACACTGGAGTTATTTCATGTTGTTGCCCTATTTCCAGACCAGTGGTTAAAGCCAAGTCTGTGTCCTCAAGCTTTCTGAGAAATGAACGTGCTTGTGACTCACAAACATTTATAGAATCCAGCACCTCTGAGATTAACAATGAAATATTTAACAAGGCACTGATACAAATTTACAAAAGGTCCCGTGTTTGGAGCAAAATGGCCTCCGATAGAGCCGGCCTTTGCCTTATTTCTATGTGAGATGATTCCGGATGAGAGAATACAAGCTGTCTGCCTGCGAGATTATAAACTGCCTTGTCGCTGCCTGACGAGTCTTGAAAGGAAGTCTCATTATCGTCTCCATCACTAAATATGCCAACACATTGCACTAATTACCTTAAAGGGAAATGCAAACTTTTATCTACATAATAGGAGCTCTGGTTACAGATTTACGCAATTTCAACGGCAATCTGGATGACATTTCCATATCTGCCTATGTAAAAAGAGTGGAATAACCAGTTGGCATGTTCTATAAAATACAATAGTAGGCTGAGCTCACCAATGACATAGCTCTGGACAAAAAGCCTTGTAAATTGTCTGATGGTCACGGTTTCATCTATCCTGTAGAGAGGAAAATTGTTACGGTACATTGCCAGCATTTCACAGACTCTACAGGTACGTATAGACCAGCAGGCAAGTAGTGCGGAGAAGGGAGACGGCTTAGGTTGGACTTTCTAAGAGTAAGTTCAGACGGGGTTTTTTGGATGGCCTCCACCTCAGGTTCCAGTCCAAAAGCTGGGTAGCCGCGACTGAAAGCTGGTGCACTGCATCAGCATCCAGCCGCGCACTCCGCTCCGGATTAGGCCCAATGAATGGGCCTAGTCCGGAGGATTGAGTGTCTTCAGGCCCAATCGCGAGGCGACTTGGCCTGAAGAATGAGCACCTCGCTTCTTTTTCCCGGGAGCGGGAAGAAAAAGCTCCCGGAAAAAACTCCTGAGGCTCCCATTGATTTCAATGGGAGCCGTCTTTTTGGTCAGGATTTTGAGGCGGATACCAATGTCAGTCGGACTGGCACATTATCTTATGTCTACTGTGCCACTCTACTCGCCTTTGACTGATGTCATAGGAAGAAAGTGTCAGTATTTTTTCTCAGGAGAGAATAAGCCTCAGCAAGGGGTGTCTGGTAGCAGCTAAGTCTTCTCTTCCTATGTATTGAGGGTGGCAAATTGGAAAGACCCTGACTTAGATGCAGCCATTATACCCACTTATGCTGCCACCATCCATATATAGCCAGAGAGCCTAACAGCCCTTTAAGGCGAAGGCCCCATGTGGCATCCTGAGGCGGCAACACATTGCGGTTCTTCCTGCAGCGCTTTAGACAGAAAGTTTGCAGAGGTTTCCTCTGCAGACTTTCTACTTCAATTATACTTATGGGGAAACCACTGGCGTTTCCGTAGGTATAATTGAGACACTGTGATTTCCAAAACCGTGCCAGTTTTGGAAATTGCCGTGTGTCCACAACATGGTTTTTACCGCAGAGGGAGCATGGGATTCGCTAGAATCCCCTCCACTTTTCTCTGACTGTAAAACACAGCGATTTTCTCCGCAGCATTTCTGCCAGAGGCAGATCGCGCTGTTTAAGAACCATGGGGCCCCGGCCTAAAGGAGTATTCTGCACTAATATTATTATTGATCCATCCTAAGGATACATGATAAATACCAGATTGGTTGAAGTCTGACACCTGATATCCCTACTGATAAGTTGTTCTTAGCAGCTGATACACAGAGAATGGAGCAGTTCCCTATTTATTTGAATGAGCTGTCATCTTCCAGATCCATTCTCTGATGAGAACAGCTGATCAGCGAGGGTGCTGGGCATCAGGCTCCCACCAAGCTGGTATGGACCTGTCCTTGGGATGGCTCATCAATATTATTGGTTCGGAAGAACTCTTCAAGTAGCTGTTTGATACCCTGACTTTATAAGACTAATATTGTTAGTCCCAAAAAATCCCTTTAATGCCTTGTCAATATAAAGCATATAGCACAAATCCAGTAAGATGCAGTAAACTTTAGCACCTTCTTTATGGTATCCTTCCATCCCTGGCTAGTAAAAAACCTTTCAGAGCTTTTTATAAATTCAGTCTATGCATTTTCCTCATGTGGAAAAGAGAATTGTGTATTCAGTTACTTTGGACTTTGCCCATATGATTGCACAGCATGTATACATCTGCTGTATAGAACACTTAAAATAGCACGTATATTCATGTATATCACATCGTTATTACATGTGATCTGTTACTGTAGAGATACCAGGGAAACGTAATGCTCCGTATGATAGGATGTTACTTCATTGGTAACTTATCATGGGAGCAGGGTGTATGGCCAGCCTTAGTCAATGAAAACTCATGACTAAATCTCCTTCCATATTACAGTAGTAGGAGAAGTACTAAATAAATATTTATAAATGTATTTTAAATATTGCTTTCGCACTAGGCTGACATTTTTTGTATTCTGCAGATCAGTTGTCTTCTTTTCTGTGTAGACTGGGACATGTAAACAGAGTCTTCTCATTCATTATTAATGGGTCTGTATGGAAGCTGAAATAAGGCAATAATCTATGACATTTCTATGTCAGTTACCTGCCATCCATTACTGTAGCCATAAAGCACACAAACCCTGCCCTGATAATAGAAATATACGTCTCTAGTAAGGTCTTCTCTGGGAACGTATTAAAAATAAAATAGCTGCAATATAAAAACAAAAAATGTATAATCTAATGCAGGGGTGCCCAATACGTCGATCGTGATCTACCGGTCGATCGCAATGGACGTATGGTCGATCGCGGGATGCAGCCAGGGATCCCCGGTGTCTACTTGTTCACAGTGCAAGCTGAGAGTCGACTCTCAGCCTGCTCTGTGAACAAGCACTCCGGACACTTGCAGGCCGCTCTTAGGAATGGAGGGGGCCGGGGTGCTGCTTGTTCACAGCGCAGGCTGAGAGTCATCTACGGACACTGGCAGGCGGGGGTGCCGCAGCCCCAGCCTGCCAGTGTCCAGAGATAACTCTCAGCCTGCGCTGTGAACAAGCAGACAGCGGGGATCCCTGGGCGGCCACAGAACGCCGCTGTCTCCTGCTCTCACGCTCAGCCGGCCCCACCCAAAGACACGCCCCACCCTGCCCACATGCCCACCCCGGCCTCGCTCACAAGAAGTGGGTAGTAGATCTTTCGACTTGGTCATGTTATAAAGTAGCTCACATGCTGACAAAGTGTGAGCACCCCTGATCTAATGGATGAATTAATAAAACTAATGTTAAATGTTTAGGACAGTACCTGCAAGTCTTCTATAGCCCCTATGCTAAGAATCATTAAGGTCATTGTCTATAACGGACGATACCTTGACGTGTATATTTAAGTAATAGATTGGGTCGAATGAAAGTCATGCCCGATATCAGTTTGTGTTATATAGCAATAATATATATATATATATTTTTAATTTCTTATAAGTAAGGACTTTTCTGAATCCATACATCCTACTTGTCTTATTACATGATCTAGTTCCACAGACTTTACACTATAAGACACAAGAATGCACATATTTAGGAACATAATCTCAGCTCGCCACATGTGATAACTTGCCTGCTTCTTGGTTGATGCAATTAAACCATTGAAATGTACCTTTGTGTTTAGCTAGCAATGCTAGGGAGTGTCTCTTGTGGAGATGGCGGGCCACCATGTATAGCTTTCCATAACACACGGCCTTTGGAGGGATTTATTAAGCAACCCTTATATGTACAATAAATGCATAATGCCTAGATAAAATAACTGGTTCCACGTGTGTTACTAATACTCAGACAGTACAAATTTAGACTAGACTTAAACAATGGCAAATTTTACAAAGTGTCTGCACTTTTAGGCCATGCCATTCAATCACTTGTTATCCATGCACAGTACATGCTTTTGCGGTCCTATTCATTCAATGAATAAGAGCAATGGAAGAAAAGCTGCAATATTGGACAGAAATAGGAATTTTGTGGCCCAGACTGTTGGCCTGCACAGGGGACCGTGTAATTTCCGGTCATGAATGTGGGCCGGCAGAAATGAATGGGTCAGAGTGCTATCTGGGAAAAAATCCTGTTAGCTCACTGAACTAGCACAAGGTTGTCTGCAAGTGGCCTTAGGATCCATACACACGGAGTATTTTGGCGAGGAAAAAATCCGCTTCAGGAATTAGGAAATTTGCCAATTCTATGTGGATTTTTGCCAATTCCACGTGAATTTTCCGTCTCCCATTGACTGCGTTGGTTTTTGCAGGCGGATTCCGTCTAAAGGAAGCTTTTTTTTCCGCTAGCAGAAAGGCTAAACCCTAAGGCTGAGTTGAGACGGTGTTTTTTGGTCCGGAATTTGATGCGGAGGCTGCAGTGCCTACAGTGCACCAGCATCCAGTCACGGTGTTCTGCTCTGGATTAGGCCCAAATGAATGGGCCTAGTCGGGAGGCAGGTCTTGTGAGGCGGATGTCCACGACTACATCAGCCACGGAATTCGCCTGAAGAAAGGGCAGGTCGCTGACTGAAAAAAGGGCAGGAAATGACTGGCACCCATTGATTTCAATTGGAGGTGTTTTTTGTCAGGATTTTGACACAAATTCTGCGTCAAAATCCTGACCAAAAAGCCCCGTCTGAACTCAGCCTAAGGATGAGGACCACGTTGTGGAAAAGCTGCAATTTTGTGTTGCAGATTTGGCTGAGTTTTTTTGAGCCAAAGCCAGGACTGGATTAAACAGAATGGAAAAGTATAAGTACTTCCTTTATATTTCCATTTCTTTTGTAGCCACTCATGGCTTTGGTTTTAAAAAAAACAAAACAAAAAAAACTTGTAGCAAAATCTCCAACAAAAAAAACCCGCTGCTTTTCTGCAACATGGGGATTTAGCCTTAAACTGTTCAGGTTTAGCTTTAAAGAGGGAAGGGGGAAGCAGGGAAGCTGCGGCTGGAGTGGGTCACGTTAAATAGATGTATCTGGGATATCTTATAACTTAGAACAGTGACTGAAAGATAGGATTTTCAGCTTTCATACAACACCAAGATCACTGTTCTACCTGTATTATATCCTGAGATATTACCAGTTCTAAACACAGTCAGGAAATATGTCATAGAAGCTATAGCCGCAACCCTAGTGTCATATGACAATGGTCCTGGTTGTCAAATGCACAAAATATATGTGTTTGACTCGGTTCCCAGTTCATCTGTATTATACATGATCCTCTCCACTCCAGTGAGAAGTATACAGATTTTAGTTATCAATAGAGAGACAGGGGAAAAAAAGTGGATTTTAGTGCATGATTTCACAATATTTATTAATGCCACAAATGCTGCCTGAAAATCAAATGTTTAGTTACATCTTAAGTTGCACTTATGGAAAAAGTTTATTAAAAATATGGCCGAGTTATTTGGCTTGTACCCTCGTGTTAACTACCAGTGAGATGGTGTTAAGCCTGGTAATAGTTCATTATTTAGAGCCACCACCAGTTGAATTGTCGCATACAGGGAACTCCTAAACCACACGTTGGGTATGTTGGGTACTGTCAGATGGGATGTAAACACTTCACAGTTTCCTCAGTCAAAAATCTGTAGCATTTGAAATTCTTGAATTCTGCAGCTCTATAAGATAGGTGAAATCTCATAGCATAAGTTGACATGCTGCTGGTTGAAACCTACACACAAGATCAGTTTATGGTGCAGACCTTTTCTGCAGTGTGTAAGTAAGGTTTGGTAAAATCTCATCCACTTTGTTGGTACTGTCAAACACAGCCGTATTCATAGTGTCATGGCTGGGCAGTAAGGAACGCCCCCTCTGACAGTACAGGGCTATGGACAGTACTGTCAGGAGGGGTGTTCCTCACAGCCCAGCTAGACTGTCAAGAACGCCCTTCTGACAGTGGGGAGATATACAGTATGTAATGTATAGGTACCTATATCTCTTGCCCTGGGGCACATAACGGAGAAGCGCACTGTCGGCTTCTAGCAGTATATAAAACCGCATGTGCCCGCATGTGCTCTTTAAAATCGGACTACACCGCAACTTTGGCTTCGACTCCTGTCGTGCAATCAAAGTCACTGGGTCTCCTTGCAACTCCTTCACTCATTTTAGTGAATGGAGGCGCATATAGACCCAGAGGGTGCCACAACCTCGGCTTCTAATTGCAAAAAATCGAGCAATGTGTTTTGCTTTTTGCAACAAAGTCGCCATGTAGCCATATGTAGCCCTGTAGAGCTATAGTATATGTTTTGTGAATGCTTTCCCAGTGATCCCCTAGTGACCCATAAGTGGATAGAATTATTACAATGTGCTGCTGTGGGTGGTGTATAGAAAAGGGCCCACTAAAGGAGAAAATGTGTGTCAAGTCACTTTCTAGCGATTCTCTCTATAGCATATAATGCGTTATCTCACTTCGTCCTAATGATCATTACATTCTGCAGGATACAGACTTCCTGTGTTTTAGAGCAGACATGTTAATTCCACCATTTAGATATGGGAAATCCCAGGAGACGGTCAGTGTAGCAAAGTCCATGGACTCGGCATCCTTAAAAGATAAGACCAGCTCTCCTCCACCCGCTGCTAATGAACCTAATTTGCTACTGGAAAAACAGGCTGTAGCCTCAGGGACAAGAGATTACTGTTGTTACATTGTGCCTGCACACTGGAGGCTGTCACACTAATGAGAGACTTATTTCGTCTGCCTTTCCTGCCTGCCCCCAAACTATTACAAGCTTAAAATAGTCTGCAATGGCTTTGAATCTTGGGGAAATAAGAACATGCATGAATCCCAATAACGAAAAGTGGATTGTGTGCACAGATGCACAGCGTTGGATTTATTTAACCCTTTTTGCATCCTAAGCCTTGACGCCCCATTCAAAGCGGAGGACAAAAACCCCCACCTTCTCCTGATCAGTGGGGGTTTGAGGGGTTGAACCCTTAACAATCTGCAAGTTATCCCCTATCCCATGGAAAGGGATAACTTGCTTTGATGGGAAAACCTTTTTTAGGTCGGGGCCTCACATAGTACGAACACCTCGATTTAGGGGTCCTAATAGGATTGAGCTGATCTTGAAATTTCCCAATCCCAATCACTCAACCCTATTAATAAATAGGGTTGAGCCGATCTTGAGATAACCTCCGACTTCGATCCCGCCGAAAAAGATCGGGATCGGAATTACGATTGTGAAATTTACTCGATCGCCGATCTCTTCCCATCCCGATCGCTCAACCCTAGATCCTAGGTGTTGGCCCTGAGCATAGGTAACGAATAATAATAAAAAAAGAACCCTTCAATGTGGTGGGGCTGTTATAACACACACAACCCAGGGAGTTGTGTCTAGAAAAAAAAAGCAAGGCCCCACGTATGGGAATCGCTACAAATCGCTGCAAGATGTGGATGGGATGAGTCAGAATCCCATCCACTATGCAGGTACTGTAAAGCGCTGCATTTTTGCAACATGGAGCCCTGACCTAAATCTTTGCTGTAGTTGCGCATGGAGTTAAAATGTCTAAGTGCAGGATCCTCTTCTGACACGTCACAGATCCCTGACCAGTCTCTACGTTTTGGTTTCTGTTCACAGACAGGAAATGCAACCAATTCAACCAATCAGAGAAAGGTGATCATTGATTGGCTGAGAGGTCATTTCCTGTGTGTTAAGAAGGAGTAGACCTGTAGAAGCAGAGACTGGGGGGGGGGGGGCATTGAAGCAAGTGAATGGCAGTAATGGTAGATCGGCGAGCTGGGTATCACTCATTTTATTATTTTATACTATTCTCAGCATGTTTTTTTTTTAAATTAATTGGTCTGACATCCCCTTTAAAATAAGGTTATAGATTTCTACCTGTAGTCTCTTGGCACCAAGTGAATTAGAGTAAATTCAGCATTGCCACACCTATAGAATTGTCTCTATGGTGCCAAGACATAACTGCCAGTCTTTAAAGGGATTCTACCACTAAAATGCAGTTTTTTTGTGCTTTAGACGTTGGAATAACCTTTAGAAAGGCTATTCATCTCTTACCTTTAGACGTGGTCTCCGCCGCGGCTTCCCTTAGAAATACCGTTTTTTACCGGTATGCTAATGAGCTCTCCGCAGCAATGAGGGCAGGCCCCAGCACTCAAATGGCGATGGGGCATCCCCACTGCTGCCCGAGAACCCGCTCCAGCGACGCCTTCTTCTTCAGCTGCATCCTCCCCCTCGCTGTCATCTTCCTTCTTCGTCAGCTCTGACGCCTGCGCAGTCTTGTCTTGTGGCCTCGAAAATATGTCCGCCGGCCAGCATGCGCATTCGGCTCTACCAGTGTCTCACTATTCCGACATCCAAAGCACAAAAAACAGCGTTTTAGTGGTAGAATCCCTTTAAAGAGGCTACAAGTTGCTGCAGACTGCATTTTGCTGATGGGTTTGCAGAGAAACTACAAGAAACTTGGTATTCCCAGAGGGCCTGTGAGTTATCATCAGAACACTCCGGCAGATGGGCAGTTCTGATAATGAGATAATATAGCGGAATCGCTGTTTATTCAGTTCTATGATATAGTGTTTCCATTCACTCCAACCTTGTAATTCCACTCTTCATACTCTCCCTTTTTTGCAGCTAATAAATCATTGTCCGCCCTGCAGTTATGTAGCCGCATTTGCAAGATACATATTAGAGTGGAAATAATGCAAAGTAGATCATGGTTTATTGCTCTCCTCCCTCCTCCGCTGCCTGTATATATTGTTTATATACCATATCTGTTGTGTTGCATATATATTAGTGGTACATAAGACACAGCCACAACTGCTGCACCATGTTAGCAGGCCAGGAAACCCAACTGATATGGACAGACATATACATAGCATAGAGTATACAGTAACTTGTGACCACACAGGTGATAGCAGACGTACAGCATGTACACACCTAGGCGAACAGGCAGCAGGTTCATTAAGATCTTGTCATGTTCCCATATATTAGAGTTGTCATTCTGATGTTTGCTTGGAGCAAGCTGAGAAGCCGGGCAAAGCGATGCATTTTTTATGAGCATTTCAATCAGTCTGCAGGATTAACTCCTTCATGGCCTACAAGTTTTTTGGCAATATTTCAAAACAATTCCACATACACAAGGAAGAAGGGGACAAATTGTGTCATGAAGTCAAGTTGTCACAGGAGATCAAGCGCTCAGCAAATGGACAAGCTATTTGCCGGCTTCATCCTCAGGCTGGTTCGGCATGAACTGATGTGACGTTTTGCCGGTGGACATGCCTTTTTATTTTTCAAGAGATGGTTCGAGAAAATGCTACTAGATCTGCTCGCAAAATATGATCATGGCTTTATAATGATAAGTGTCCATTATCATATTAAGAAACCAAGACATACTTTGCCCATATACGCAGCAGCCTCCGGAGGTATATCTATCACTTAAGACATATCTGGTGCTTTGACCCATATTAAAGGTGCCAGGGGGTCACCTGACAAATGAGAAAAGGCTTTAATGCAGCACCGTGAATCATGGCTTGTTCCAGTATATCGCCCTGTGTGAATATGATAACGTGCGGACAACAAATGTGAACTGTATCATAGTGAACACTTTATTGATTCTATTATATCAGCTGTGATTTCTGAATGTACATGCAGCAAATGAGCAGAGAATGGATCCTAGGAACGGCCATCCTACATACGAAACCGGTTCCTTACTGGCGACCACTGAGACCAAAGATTGGTCTCCCCAGACAAATGAGCCTCAGAGGCTCTGGCAAATCATGGCCACCCATATCCCTCACACTATACCTGGTAATAATGCCAGCTTCATTGCAAAACAAAGGCCTCTTGGAAGGTCGAGCATGATGCGAAAGGAAGCAGCCTTTATTGGGTTATTTCACTGGAGTTCTGTCTTCCTAACTACATCAGGGAAGACATGTGATTCCAGTGAGCGCCCTCTATTGGTTTGCAACACTGAGGCAGCAGCAGCTGACTTCCTAATTACATCATGGAAGACAGATTTGCATATTCTTCCCATGTATTTTAAATACACACAACTAGCAAGGGGGCAGCATCATAGTGTGGGTGGTTTGTGCCCCCTCCTACAAGGGAGCCTACTGCTGCTCTCTCACGATGACATCTCCCCCTCCTATACCCCATGGCCACGAAAAATAAAACTGCCTTCAGCTACACTCATCTGATCCTTGGCTTTGGCACCATCCAGGGTGTACAGTATATTGTATACATTGCATGCGCATAGTATAAACCCAACCTGATAGAGAATGCACATTCCTATGAATGATCATTCATCTGATAATCTGCCAATGTAAACATCATCCTGGTGGGGGGCCACAATCTATATACAGCCCAGGACCCCTGGTAGTCGCTAGTCTGGCCCCGATCTCATGTGATTGTTAAATGAACATAACACAGTGTAGCCAGCAGGTCACATATCTACAGACAGTCTACACAACAGGACGACTGTCTACTGCCAGTGTTGAGTAAACAGGGTATTATCTCTCCAGGAATAGTTGTGCTCTTTATCTAGGTCACAGGTAACATGAAGGTCAAAGGTTTACAGGTCACTACACAGTAGTCTGGAGTGTAAACATTAGTGAAACCTGGAGTGGTTAAAAAACCATTCCAATGTCAATACGTAGGAATCCCAATTCAGCATTAAAATGAATGGTGGTTCTTAGAGACAATGATATCCCTCATAGACTGTAAGCCCTCGCAGGCAGGGCCCTCTACCCCACTGTGCCAGCCGATCACTGTTAATACTATATCTACCTGTATATTTTGTGTATTGTATGTAAACCCCCAAATGTAAAGCACCATGGAATTAATGGTGCTATATGAATAAACAATAATAATAAAAACAATAATAATTCTATTATAAAAGCAAAAAACTTGAGTCTTCAGTAGTTGATACCTTTTTTAATGGCTAACTAATGATGGTAGATTACAACGTTTCGAAGCTCTCGGCTTCTTCAGGTATATCTAAAAACAATTTCTGAAGGATGCATGTTTATGTACAAGAGGGACACATAGGAATAGAATTCTAGGAGGAAGGGTGGAAGAAGGTTATTGGTACATACAAATAAACAATTCATCAGTTTGCAATGTTCTTATCAGTTCAGAGAATGTCTCTTATGGCTGTTTCAGTTCAGTGATTTTTGTAGGATGCCATGAACCCATGTGACAGATTCATCCCTTCTTGCAATGTTTGAAGCAGGGTCATAAACTTGTACTCATAAATCCGTCTCTCTTTCCTTGATTTAAAATTCCTTCTTAAAACCAAAATTTTCATGTCATTGGTGATATTATGATCTTCATTGCTGAAATGTTTTGACATGGGAAGGTCCATTCTTTGTTCTCTAATTGTATGACGATGTGAGTTAATCCGCATTCTAAGCTTCTGACTAGTCTCTCCAACATACAAATTTTCAGTGGAACATTTGGTGCATATAATTAAATACACTACATTACTACTATGTGTCCCTCTGTACATAAATATGCAATCTTCAGAAATTGTTTTTAGATATACCTGAAGAAGAAGCTCAGAGCTTCGAAACGTTGTAATCTGTCATTATTAGTTAGCCATTAAAAAAGGTATCAACTACTGAAGACTCTCAAGTTTTTTGTTTTTATATTTCCTACCCACTGGCTATCACGGTACAAAAGCAAACATTTTCGATATTCTATTAGAACATCACTGCCCTCACTTTGTATGCGAGTCTGCTCTTCTGTACCATCCTAGGAGCGGACTGAATGGTAAGACAGATCCGTGTAATGATGGACACCAGCGGATCCCAAAGAACCTCATTGATTAGAATGGGATCAGTTAGGTATCCTTTGTCTTCTCCATCATTTCCCTGGACTACAAAGTCCTCCATGTTGGACTTATCAGTGGTTTTTTTTATTTTATAGCGTCTCTACTAACTTTGATGCAGAAAAATATCATTGATGGAGTTCTACATTTTACCAACAGTCTATGGATATAGTTCAGGACTTTACAGCTACAGAACATTGGGTTATTTTAACATTATTATTAAAATGTCTACAAATGTTCTAGTAATGGGTCTGCAGATAAGAGAGTGATAAAGCCAAGGTCTCCTGGGAAATCTAGCAGGAACTTTCTATTGCTTTATTCCTGTAAAAGACAAGGTAGGAAGATATAGAATATTCTGGGAAATGCTTATCAATAAAAGCCAATATTTCTCAAAGACGGCTGTTTTCATCTTTTCAAATAATAAGATGGAGATTTTACTGAGAATACAGTGGAAAATAAAAGCACATCTCAGTTTGTTATAGATTGACTTCCAAGTCTTCTTTTTTCGCATAGTTAACTCACACATTTTGTGTTTAGGCCCTTTTTGCCTCTTGTTGTTTTTTACCCTTATGGTGTATGATTTACTGTGTATTCTTCTTCTGTTCACACTAAAGTCGGTCATACACTTGAGACTAATCTGCCACAATGTGGTAACCATGTAGCCAATCCCGCCAACAACATGGCAGATCAAAAAGTTATTTAGAGAAAAAACTGTACAAGTGATCAGGGCTGATCATGCCATACAAATGTAGTTTTATTAACCACAACCACCGTTTTCCAATCTGAGGATAAAAATCAGTCCATGGTCATGTGATAGAGAGTCCATGGTCATATGATGAACACACAGATGCAGAGCTTGTTATAGTCACAGCACCGTAATCAGACATCTGCCTGGTAATGAGCTGTGCACCTGTGTGTACATCACATGACCATGGACTGTCTATCACATGACCATGGACTGTCTATCACATGACCATGGACTGTACATCACATGACCATGGACTGTACATCACATGACCATGGACTGTCTATCACATGACCATGGACTGTCTATCACATGACCATGGACAGTATATCACATGACCATGGACTGATTTTTATCCACTAGAAGTGTGCAGAATGAATGACAGCAAACAGAGATTTAGAAAACCGTGAGAATTTGATACAGAAAATATATTGGAAAATTGCATAACTTTTTACTATAAAAAACAATACCATTTGTCTTCCAATATTCGTCTGAAAGTGGACAATCCCTTTAAGAAAAGCAGCTACAGATTGTAATACAGTGAAATAGATATAAATTCTAAATTACCATATAATAGCTTTATATATAAGTTAAAGATATTTGTATCCATTTACAACTGTGGTATATGTTACAGTATATATACACACACACACACACACATATATATATATATATATATATATATATATATATATATATATATACACACACACACTGTAAATATATATAAATTATAAATAAATATATAAGCAAATACTAAGCATATTCAATGTGAAACCGATACAATTTGTACAGGTGCGGGTATTACTAGAAACTGTATTTGCTAAGGTGTCTCAATAGGGTAATGCCTTTTGTTGACTTGACCTTTAGCCTCTCTCTATTTGTTCTGTACTGTACATCTTGTCTATTTATCCCCTGCAGCATTACTGAACTTGAACCTGCAGGGGAGGTTCCTACATTTGGATTTCCTACTATTTTAGTCTATGTGTTCAGCGGGTAGTCAAAGAAATATATAATGACTGGCAATATGGTTAGAAAGTGCGGATCAACTGCTGAAGGGAGGAATCTAGTTAAGACATCTTGTCCATTAGGGATATAAGGTCCTGTTAATACATACAAAGATGTTTAATGTGTTATATGGTCGTCATGTAATGTATAACATATGAGTAAAGAATAAACCTCTTATTCTAATACGCTTCAGATCGGAGTTGCCCCTTGCTCCCTGTCATGGTAGTAGGAACAGCTGAGTATTCCAGCTCAGACATCTGTCACTGAGAGCGATATGTCATCATGTGACTTCATGCGAGCAGCAGGGTGCCCGGCTGTAGCAGACTTTTATTTAAAGGATCAAGTATAAAGTACTTTTTTATGACAACCATGTGTATTTTTGGACTTGATGGAAATGAACGTTAAGTTTCCATAGTTTTCTTTTAGAAGACCTCATTCTATGTGCCTGCAACCTGAGTTCATAGAAACTTGTAGCTGGATCAGTGTGATCTGCACCATAAGGAGCGTTACAAAATCTTTGCTTGCATAAATGTGTGATCCTGAATTTCTCAAGTCACATACATGACCCAGACCTTGTCTCACCCAATCATTGTCTTGCTGACAGTATTAGCTATTTTATTTCTACTTCAGTTCTGCCAATAATTAACAATTTTGTACTTATTAACAAAAAAGCTAAAATCCCCAGATATTTAAGGAACTGGCAGCAGTTTTTAGAACTGGTCTTGAGACTAGGGCCCCACATTGTGCAAATGCATTTTGGGCTGATGTGGAAACGCAGTGAAAAAACGCAGCATTTTACAGTAGCAGCAAAGTGAATGAGAATTTGTTACTCTCAACTACACATTGACTTAACTTCTCTTCTGCATCTTCTCTTCCAGCTGCTCAAAATGAAGAGCGAATGTGTGCCTACAAAGATCCTAACCACATGGACCATGGGGTCAGTGAAAGCCAGATATCCCCAGAGAATGGCACAGTGGAATGTACCAAGGGCAGTACCTGCTTTGGATTGTGGGAAAAAACAAGAGACGGTGAAATTAATCTTGTTAAACAAGGCAAGTAAAATGGGATTTATTACTTTACAACTGATTTCATACAGTATTGGGCCCGGTTCATATCTGCATTCAGTATTCCATTTGGGGAGTCTGCTTGGGGACCCCCAGAACGGAACACATTAAAGAGCGGTGAGCAATGAAACCACATGGACCCCATAGATTATAATGGGGTCTGTGTGTTTTCCGTGCGGTGCACTGTTCTCTCCGCATGATTTGTGTGGACACCACACAGAAAACACACGGACCCCATTATAGTCTATGGGGTCCATGTGGTTTCATTGCTTTTTAATGCATTCAGTATTCCAGACTCCCTGAAAGGAATACCGAACGCAGATGTGTACTAGGCCTCACTGAGATCTGCATTTACATGAAGGCATATTTTATCACTGGTATAAACATCATTATTATACTAGTCATTGTGTATATAACGTATGTCATTCATAAATAAATGTCTGCCATAGTACTATTGCCTCGCACCACTGGGGTCCTGCAGTCAAATCCAACCAAGGGCAATATCTACATAGAGTTTGTATATTCTCGCCATGTTTACGTGGGTTTCCTCCAGGTACTTCAGTTTCCACCCACATGCCAAAAATATACTAACAGGTAATTTGTTTTCCCATAAACACAACTGACCCTTGTGGGTGTTGGGGATGAGCTCCTGTATGTCAGACACTTGTGTGAGAAAAGCGCATTACAAATGTTTGTCATTTGTTATACATCATAAATGGCACCATAGCAAAATTTCAGATCATATATTGTAAGTTCCTTATAAAAATGTGTCCTGTTAGCAGTTTCACTGCATTAAACAAGATTGCTGGTGACCATACACATTAGGTGAATGTCATCCAAACACATCCATTTCAGATGAACTGGCCAAGCATCTAGTGCAGGGATCAGCAACCTTCAGTACTTATGAAACTACATTTCCCAGAATGCACACAGGCTCGGCTGTTCCTAGAATTCTCACAGAAGTAGATTGCCAAAGGTCGCTGATCCCTGATCTTATGTGTACAAGGCCTCCTGACTATCCACCAACAGTAGAAAAGAAGGATGATGGGACAGATGCATTTCAACTTGCTCAATCCTTTTGCTCACAAAAGAAATAATCTGTCTTCAGAGAGGTCTGGCAGCAGTATATTTCCCTGTCCCTATTGAGAACAACTGCCAGCTTGACCGAACCCAACATACATATGTATGTAAAGGTTGGAAGGAGAAGTTGTCAGCTTTCTAATGTCAGCTAGTTTTAACTTGTTACCGCAACTTGCCCTGTATTTACAGCATGGGGGAATGGGACTTAACACACCATGCCATACATTTCTGGCATAGTGAGGGTCCCGGCTCAGTTGCAGAAGGTGTCAGCTGCAACACTGTTGAAATCATTGTGATTGGAGGTAAATTAAGGTGGGTGTTTAACACTATAGATGCTGCAGTCAGTAGATATATATATATATATATATATATATATATATATACACTCACCGGCCACTTTATTAGGTACACCATGCTAGTAACGGGTTGGACCCCCTTTTGCCTTCAGAACTGCCTCAATTCTTCGTGGCATAGATTCAACAAGGTGCTGGAAGCATTCCTCAGAGATTTTGGTCCATATTGACATGATGGCATCACACAGTTGCCGCAGATTTGTCGGCTGCACATCCATCATGCGAATCTCCCGTTCCACCACATCCCAAAGATGCTCTATTGGATTGAGATCTGGTGACTGTGGAGGCCATTGGAGTACAGTGAACTCATTGTCATGTTCAAGAAACCAGTCTGAGATGATTCCAGCTTTATGACATGGCATTGCATTATCCTGCTGAAAGTAGCCATCAGATGTTGGGTACATTGTGGTCATAAAGGGATGGACATGGTCAGCAACAATACTCAGGTAGGCTTTGGCGTTGCAACGATGCTCAATTGGTACCAAGGGGCCCAAAGAGTGCCAAGAAAATATTCCCCACACCATGACACCACCACCACCAGCCTGAACCGTTGATACAAGGCAGGATGGATCCATGCTTTCATGTTGTTGACGCCAAATTCTGACCCTACCATCCGAATGTCGCAGCAGAAATCGAGACTCATCAGACCAGGCAACGTTTTTCCAATCTTCAATTGTCCAATTTCGATGAGCTTGTGCAAATTGTAGCCTCAGTTTCCTGTTCTTAGCTGAAAGGAGTGGCACCCGGTGTGGTCTTCTGCTGCTGTAGCCCATCTGCCTCAAAGTTCGACGTACTGTGCGTTCAGAGATGCTCTTCTGGCTACCTTGGTTGTAACGGGTGGCTATTTGAGTCACTGTTGCCTTTCTATCAGCTCGAACCAGTCTGGCCATTCTCCTCTGACCTCTGGCATCAACAACGCATTTCCGCCCACAGAACTGCCGCTCACTGGATGTTTTTTCTTTTTCGGACCATTCTCTGTAAACCCTAGAGATGGTTGTGCGTGAAAATCCCAGTAGATCAGCAGTTTCTGAAATACTCAGACCAGCCCTTCTGGCACCAACAACCATGCCACGTTCAAAGGCACTCAAATCACCTTTCTTCCCCATACTGATGCTCGGTTTGAACTGCAGGAGATTGTCTTGACCATGTCTACATGCCTAAATGCACTGAGTTGCCGCCATGTGATTGGCTGATTAGAAATTAAGTGTTAACGAGCAGTTGGACAGGTGTACCTAATAAAGTGGCCGGTGAGTGTATATATATACAGTATATATATATATATATATATATATATATGGTATATACTGTATATATGTGGAACTACTAGGTTTGTAATGACCCGTACAATAAAACATCTGCATTATTTATCCCATACAGTGAATTCTATAGAGAAAACAATGTCATAAATGTTGAACATAATGTTATATGTACCCCAGAACTTTGCTATTTGCTCCACAAAGCATTCAATTGATTTTTGATAGACAGGTTTATGCAAGACATCTTACCGTACTGTCAAACCGTTTCAGGTTGCTGGTCATACATAGGTGACCCACATGACTGTCACCATGAAGAATGCGTGGTCACTACCAACCCGCCACTGATCCAAAATGGGACTTATCGCTTCTGTTGCTGTAGTGCAGACATGTGCAATGTCAACTTCACAGAGAATTTTACACCGCCAGATCCTCCAGATACAACACCTATCAGTAAGTAAAGTTTTTTTCTGGGTTTTGTAGTTTCAATTGATATATGAAAATTTAACTCTGCTCCTGCGTAAGTTACTCCACTCGCCATGAGAGGAGATTATGAAACTGGGATCCACATCGCTCAGAAAAATCTGGTGCCTGAGTGGTTATAATAGAGATCTCTCCATGTTTGCCAGGTTGTATATATCGTATTTTTCGGACTATAAGACGCACTGGACTATAAGACGCACCTAGGTTTTAGAGGAGGAAAATAGGGAAAAAAATTTTTGAAGCAAAAACTGGTAAAATATTTAATATATGGGAGTTGTAGTTTTGCAACAGCTGCAAGGCCACATTGACAGGTGACCCTGCAGCTGTACGGGGATGCATAGAGCGTTTTTTTTGCGGGGCCAGCTGTACTTTTTAGTTATTTTAGTTAGTTACCATTTTAGGGGATATCTATTGCTTAGATCACCTTGTATTGAAAAAAAAAAAAAACAGGAGGTGATTTAGAACTTTTATTTATTTCATATTTTTAAAGCTTTTTTTTTTTTTTTTTTTTACTATTTTATTCCCCCCCGGGGGCTTGAACCTGCGGTCACTTGATCGCAAGTCCCATAGACGGCAATGGGCCATTCTGTCTATTAGTATTACGGCTGGTCATAGACCCAGCCGCAATACTAATATATAGCAGTGACAGGCCCGGGAGCCTCATTAGGCTCCCGGCTGTCACCCGAACAGGTCGGCTCCTGCGATATCGCCGCGCAGGAGGAGAGGGCAGCGATGTCTCAGGCCCCGGCACCTGTAATGGCGTCTATCCCTTGCCGGCTTCCGCCTCTCTATTACAGCGGATGCCAGGCGCCACCTTCAGACTATAAGACGCACCCTTCTTTTCCCCCAAAATTTTGGGGAAAAAAAGTGCGTCTTATAGTCCGAAAATTAAAATCAATGAAACTGACAGAGACCATGTGTGAGAGTACTTACATGTATTTACGTTCCGTGGAGTGATGACTACCGTGTTGTCTGGTTCTCAGTTGCAAACCATTATGACTCTTACATGACTGGTGTGTAAGAAACCTATATCCTCAGGGTTTCTGGGAAACCTGTCAGCGGGGTCAAGCATTGGCCCACAAGGTGGTTGCTGGATAGATGTACTGGTATGTGTATAATGGAGTAGCGCAGTACAGGGACTGCTAGAGCTTTGTGTTTCTGCATTATGTCATTTGTTTGCCCTACAGGTCTTATGGACAGATTGTACTTTTTCACACTTTACACAGTAGCGCTCTATTGCATGAATTTGTTGTCTTTCCCCCAGTGTTTACCTACAAGCACACCGGTGTAAAATAATAGCAGCTGGCAGTCGAAACACTTGGACGTGGCCGCTGTAGCCCGAGACATCAGTTTAGCGCAGGATGATTAATAGAAACATTAATGTTGACGTTCCACATTTTTGTGGTTTGCATTATTGAAGGTTTAAGGAAACAGCAGAGAAAAGAGGAGCTGCTTTGTCTTGTTACATTGAAGCAAACCTACACGATAATCTACAGACAGTAACAACATACATTTCAGGAGATCAAAAAGTATTCAGAGTACGGGGTTAAAAATAAGAACATTTCCACCATTGTAAAATTACTGGTAAATATTAATCATCTGGTAGCTCTGAAATTTTTCTGAATAAGCTGAAAGACAATGATATTCTGACTCCAATACATCTGCATTCAGTATTCAGTACAGGGAGTCCGCTTGGCAATTCCCCCAAACAGAATACCGAACGCATTAAAAAGTGGTGAGCAATGAAAGCACACGGACCCTCATGAACTACTTTCCTCTCCACATGATTCGTGCGGCCACCGCATGGAAAACACATGGACCCTATTATAGGCTATGGGGTCCATGTGCTTTCATTGCTCACCGCTTTTTAATGCATTCGGTATTCCGTTTGGGGCATCCCCAAGCGGACTCCCCAAACAGAATACGGAACGCAGATGTGAATCAGGTCTATCTTTCTAACACATTGGGTAGGGAACAAAATAAGTGGCAAAATAGCAGAGGATTTCAATCCTGTCTGCAAGTGTCCTGTGGGCATTTCCAAGTTAGGCAACTTAAAGGGGTTGTTCAGCCACAGCAAGTTACCCCTTATCCACAGGATCGGGTGTAACTTGCTGGTAGGTGGATATCCCACTGCTGAGATATCTCAATAACCAGGGTGCTTTGCACCCCAGTTACAACCACAGCACCATCACTTTCTTTGTTTTCAATGGGATCCACTAGAGATAGCCAAATACTTACTCCTGCTTACTTTCTCTGGACAGCTGCACCGCTCAAAACTGGGGTACTAAACACCCCTGCTCTTGAGATCCATGGGGGTCCCAGCTATGGGACACTCACTGATCAGCACGATATCCCCAATCCTGTGGATAGGAGTTAATTTGCTGTGACTGGACATTTAATCACTCCCCAACTGCTCTTCTTTGGTTTTGTAAATGGGTATAAAATTCACATGGTGCACTGAAATTCTCCGCCACGAATTTCATAACGCTGGACCTTAGACTCACTTTGTGTATAGACGTATTGGTCACAGAGGACCCCCCCAAAAAAAACCCCAACAAGATATCATTTGGAATACTACTAGCACATCCTACTATACACATGCTCACTTGCTCTGAATGTAAAGAGTAATGTCAACCCCATCTGGCAGCAGCTTCCCTCCCCTGAGAACAAAAGGATCAGGCATATTGAAATCCAACGTCCTGACCCTTAAATGATCTGCTAATACATATGGACAGCTTAAGACCCCTCCTCTTATATTAGAAAAGGTAACTATACAGTAATTCCTATAGTAAGGGCCACATTGTCTTGCTTGTCCTTGTATTTCTAGCTTTGACAAAGGGCTGGACCAATGCCACTTACCAGGCCGTCACCGTAACGTGAAAGTGCTACTGCGGCGTCTCACCTTTCAGATTACTCTCTATGGATGTCCTTGAAGCAGTGAATATCCAAGATAAGATGTCAAAATGGCTCCAGTATGCACTGAAAGGGCTGTTCCTTACAATTTTAGCATTTGTCACATCTATAGACTGTCTAAGTTGCTATTCCCACCGTATCATTTCCTTACAGATATTGTCACCACCCACATTGGTCCCTACTGGGGCTCACATTGTATTTCCCCTATCTCTGACACATGCGCATACACACACGAGACAAGGGCCTATTTCAGAAGCAGCCGGTTAACCTAGTATTTTTTGGGGTCGGAAGAAATGGGAGCCCATAGGACACCCTTACTCCTTGCATCATTGCACCATGAATCATTACTCTGGTAGTAGAAAATTTCCTTAACTCTGAATATCTGTCACAATGGCTCTTCAAAGGTGCCATTGACCTTAGCATTGACTACAATGGTGTTTACGCACATATACACTTATATAGTGGCATTGACTATATACAATTATACAGGTCCATTGAAATCTATCATATGGCGTACATGCTGGTCACAAGCAGATCTGCTCTATTGTACCAGGAAATATGCAGTGAAACCGCTATTTCGAAAAACCTTCACCACAATTATTAGACTTGTTCAGGAAGCCTTAACTTCCTCACTAGAGACCTGGAAAATAACGCTGAGATATTAGTACTAGCCTCGTGCTAGAAATGTGCATGACATAATGCTCTAGCCATACAAGAATATATATGGCTCCCTGACATGAGCTGCGACAAGCTGCATAAAAGCCCGTTCTAAGTTGATGAGGAGCTAATGAGGTTTGTATCAGACTAGCTAAGACTTCCTTTGTAGCTAACACCACCATACAGCTGATCTGTAGTCATTGATCACAGCTCTGTGCTAATGGAGTACAGCTAAATAGCCAAGCAACAAACCCTGCAGGAAATACATAATGTAAGATACATAAGGGGATAGCTAAGAGGAAATAGAGAGGACCTTTGACACCAGTATTAGAATGGCAGGGGCACCATTACTGATCAGCTGCTTGAACAATCTAGTCTCTTCATTGTATACCTGGCTCAGAGGTATTGCAGCCCGATAGCATTCATTTGAATGGGACAGAGCTGCAGAAAGGCCACATGGCTAATGAATGTGATATACACAAGCCCAAAGAAGGGGCTGTAGCTTTCATCCAATACTATGGCCTTTTCAAACAGCTGATCAGCAGAGGTACCAGGATTGGCCTCACACACACACACTCACTTTGATTCTAATTATAAGGTTTTATATATTTAAAGAGGTTTCCCAGGCTAAAACTATTGGTGACTTACCGTAAGGATAGGTTATCAACATCAGATCAGTGGGGGTCTGACACCTAGCACCCCCACTGATCAGATGTCCTAAGCAGCTAATATACAGGTAATTAAGCAGAAAGAAGAAAGCTGCATTATCTATACAGGGGCCACATCAGATCCAATTCACTTCAATGAAAAGTAAACTGCAATGACTTTGTGTATCAGCTGCTGGATGTCAGACCCCCATTGATGAGCTGTCCTTAAGACATGTCTGCAATATTTATAGCCTGGAAATCCTCTTGAAGTCCTAGACAAACGACAGTGAGACTAAGGGTAAATTCACACGGGGTTCTTTGGTCAGGATTTTGAGGCTGTATCTGCCTCAAAATCCTGACCAAAAAGACAGCTCTCATTGAAATCAGTGGGAGCCGGTCAGTTCTTTTTTCTGGGAGCCGTTTGTTCCGGCTTCTGGAAAAAAGAAGTGAGATGCTCATTCATATCGTGAGACGAATCCGCCTGAAGAAACTCCCTCCTCCCAACTAGGCCCATTCATTTGGGCCTAATCCGGAGCGGAGTGCGCGACTGTGCAGTGCACCGTCATTCAGTCGCGGGAACCCGTTTTTTGATTCAAAACCTGAGGTGTCCCCGTGTGAACTTACCCTAAGCCTCCACTTTGCATAAAAGCTACTTTTTTGTTGCAGATTTTGCTGCATTTTTGTTCGACCCAAACCTTTGAGAAACAACAGAAGGAATGAGAAATATACAAGAAGCTCTTATACTTCTACCTTCTGCTCAATCCACCCCTGGCTTTAGCTCAGAAAACCCCAGAAAAATCTGCAACTAAAAAAGCAGCTTTTCCACAATGTGAAGTTTTCTGTATCCCAGGAACAGTGCCACACCTGTCCATAGGTTGTTTCTGGTATTGCAGCCCAATTACGTCAGTATACAAGGTGACCTATATACTGCTGCGGTGTTGGTTCTGTAAGAGCACAGACATGTTATACTTATCCTGGGATATCCGCTTTAGTTTTGCAGCTCTGACTTTTTTTTTTTTTTTTTCCGGCGACTACATTTATCCACTTCTTAAGTATTTTCATCATTTTCTCAGGGTACAGGCCAGCAGTATCGGCCTACACCAGTCCATTGGGAAGGTTTAACCCTTATATGTCCATCTCCAGATTACAGAGTTTCTTTACTAAGAGCAAACAGAAGTGTGACGGGTATAACCACTTCATATATACAGCAAGCTACTATTAGACCTAAATATATTCCATGTGATATGTTGAGGTGGTTCGCTGGCTTTAATAAAATGCTTTCATCTGTGTATACAGAGGGCCCATAGAGGCTGCTGTCTATAGACTTGTGTTTGTGTAGACGCATTCGGTACACTCCTGCGGTCCCCGGATCTCTACTAAGGGAAGGCGTTCTCACAGTACAAATGTTGCTTTACTTTTACTGCAAAATTCAGATAAAGTTTAGTCACTTTGTAACATTTGGTGATCCCTAGCCGAATTTTGTTCTATGTTAGACTCATTTCGCAAGAGAGATGTTTTTGCCTTTTTCATGTTTGGTTAATTTTTACTCTTGTATCACGGATTGTCTTTTATGTGCCCTCCCCATGGAGAGCTAATTCGTGCAGTCTCTAGACTGTCTGTATAAATCACTCCCTCATGTTCCCATTTGGGTCCATGCCTAGATAATTAAAAACACATGCTTTATGATGCGTCTCCATCCACCATAAATATGGGAACAGTCCCATCATCCTTTACGGTTCTTACAGGGAAGAATAGCAGACAGGAAACGCAAGCAGAGAATTGTCAGGAATCCATATGGCTTCTGTGAGATTCTGATTGAGATCTTGAGAGGAAAAGTTACTTGATCTTAATAGTCTACGTGCCAAAAGCTTGCCATTGTATTTTAGGAATGGAGACATCCTACACAATAGATGAATGTTGGTTGACTAAGCCTGCTGATTTTGGTGGGACCTGCCAACCACCTATGGTGGTGTATATGGAGAGGTAATAGACGACACAAATTGTGGGGGGAATTCCACCCACTCGCCCTAAGGGCACCTACATAGTATAATTAGGGTTGAGCCATCGGAATTCCGAACACGATCTTTTTATGTGGGATCGAGATCGGTGATTTTTCCCACAATGCTTTGCTTAGCCTTCACACTGAGTATACGCTGTATACTCAGTGTGAAGGCTCCGCTGCAGTTCCATAGGAATGAATGGAAGCAGCCGACACACAGCCTTAACCCCCTGCATGCCGGCTGCCTCCATTCATTCTAATGGAAGGCTAAACTAAATCTCTAGCAGCTACTTACCTCTAGAGATGGCTGCTCCGGTGCCCTCCTTCTTCTTGCCTCGCTGTTCCGCCTCCCAGGTTAGTGTTTAAAGCGCTAGGTAGGCGGGACTTGTGACTTAGAGTGTGGGCGTGTACAGGGCGGAGAGACGTGACGTCTCCCCTCCCAGTACCCGCCCACACTCTCCTAACCCGCCTACACTCTCCTAACCTGGCAGGGAGGGGGCAGCGAAGGAAGAAAAGCAGTGTGGAGCAGCAGCGAGGCGAAGAATGAAGGCACGGGGCACAGGACCTGCCATCTCTGGAGGTAAGTGGACACCAGGGGGTAGGATTGCTTTTAAAATCCGATCTCCGATTAATAAAAAAATCCCATTGACTTGCATTGGGATCGGAATTGGGATCGAGATCGGGTTCGAATGAAAAATGATCGGAAATCGGATTTTATAATCGATCCTGAAAAGTAAAGATCGGCTTAACCCTAAGTATAATATACCCAGATCCCAAGCAGTATAGTGTTCCCTCAGGTCCCATGCACTACAGTGCTCCCCAGGTCCCACACAATGTAATTCCCCTTCAAAGCTTTTCTATCTTCCCCCACAAGTCCCAACAATATAGTGCTCTCATGGGTCCCACACAGTCCCAAAAAGTATAGTGCCCCCAGATACCACACAGGTTAGCGATTTTCAGTGCTTACTGTTCCTTGGACTCCCTTGTATTTCTCTGGTCTTGGAGCCTGATGTATAGAAGAGATGGGGAGTCTTAAGAGCAGTAAGTACTCACCGATCACTCCTGGGCACCAGCGTGAGACCAATGAGTGCCAACCATAATTCAGAAGAATGGTGCCGGCTAGGGTCAGCAAGATGGTGCTTCATACCCCGGATAAGGCAAAGAAAGAATGGTATTTCATGCCAAACTGAGCATGCATGTGTATGGCGGCTTGGGGATAATCAGGAGAATCTGTTGACCAAATGCAAAGCCGCTTTCCAGTGGTGGATAACATGAAGAAGGAAATGTCAAAGAAAAAGAAAGTGCAAGGAGATAACCACTGTGAAAGAAAGCATTTGGGGTAATATAGAAGGAAGAAAGTGCACAGAAGAGTCAAGGCAGACAAAGCTTTGGAAGTAGGACACTGTAAGAATAGCTGGTGATCTCAGCGAGCCAATGGACATCAATGATTTCTTCCATTGGCATTACAGGGCTAAGTTAGGACTACAGCGCCACCCTGTCTGCTCCAACAATGGGGTGAATCATTTTCTGTTGTATTATTCACCTCCCTCAAAGTAGAGACACCACTGACCCCAACACAAGGAATCGGAAGGTGTCCAAGTCTTTATTCTCTGGGTTATGTGGATTTTTGGCTGTTGTTATCCAATCACTTTTTGGGGCGCATCATAAAAGTAGGTGAGCTATAACCAAACATTGTGGATGACTGTGATCTCTTGCTCAATCTGTATGGAATAAAGATGGCGCCAAGTTGATTTTGCAAAAAATGTAAAAAAATTTCCATCGCTTGATGATCCCTCAAAAAATACTTTTCTATACTTGTTTTCTTCTTTTTTCTCTTATAAAGTAAACTTAGTCCGATGCCTACGAGCACTGCAGCACATTGCACCAACTTGCAAGGCTGGGATGGCGTGGGCACCTTCTGTTATTTGATTATATTTGCACAGCTGGGATAAGTTATTAAGCACATCTCTAAATATAATGGTGTTGGCAGTACTTTATATGAATTTAGTGATCTTTTTGCAGTATAGAGACGTTAGCAAAGCCAATGTTTGCTTATGGGACGTTAATGAACTTTTAAAGAGATATTTCGTAAAGCCATTTGCTTCACATTGCTTTGCCATGTGTCTGCATAGAGCGTGCCCTGTCTTGGGCTGATGAATATTCTGTCACATAAGGCTGTGGTGAATGGGGCACATATTCATGGCTGGGTGCACTCGCAATGTCTTTGCCCTGCCTTTAGAAGTGTGGTTAACTATGCAGTTTTAATGCTCGCTGAACCAGTAAGGTCAAGTTCTTGAACACACAATGAAATGCAAAAACCCAGTCATTAAATGCATTCATAATCAGGGCATTCAGCATATATGTTAAATGGGGAATATTAGGGGGTCCGGGACAAAGATCACATTAATATGAACCCCATGCTAATGTTCCTTGTCATTTTTGGAATGGATGAGCAGAATATCTAAGCAACAAGTAAAAGCTTCAGAAGGCATTAAACGGCTTGCAAGCATGCAAAATAGTAAGTGTGACTTTCTGGCATGACCTGTTTTTTTTTCCCCTTCTTTTCCAAAATAGCCTTTTATGTAGCAAATTCAATGGCTTGTTCTATACAGCTGACTTATGCAGCCTGCAAAGTACATGACTGGAAACATTATTATACCCGCTACATAGTCCAAAATATCTTGTCATGGTGTGAAAGCACTAAACAGGATAATGTTACATACATTGTCTAGCTTCAAGTCACAAGAAGTCACCCACATTCTGGAAATGTTACCAAAGTGATATCATTGCATTCTCTATATTAATAGTTATGTTTATTATTTATATTTTTTATTTTTTAGATATTTTATTATTTATATTAATATTTAACAGATATGTAACAAGATTTATTTATTGTTTTTAAATTACCGTATATACTCGAGTATAAGCCGAGTTTTTCCGCACAGTTTTTGTGCTGAAAAAGCCCCCCTGGGGTTATACTCGAGTCAAGCACAAAAAAAAAATTTAAAAAAATTCTATGACCTGCCGCAATAGTAATGTATAGAATCTCCCATAAAATAGTGAAAAAAAACTTTAAAAAAATATAATAAAAATAAATAAATGTTCTAAATCCCTCCTTTCCCTAGAATACATATAAAAGTAGAAAATGACTGTGTAACACATACACATTAGGTATCCCTGTGTCAGACAGTGCCCGGTCTACTGAATATAGGGTATCTGCCGTGCTCCTGTTCCGTTGGGAAGGTGTTAATAGGAGCACTGCAGATACCCTATATACAGCCAGGCTGAATTCCAAGTAGGGGTGAAAAAAAACAGTCCTCAAGCTCAGGGAAGGGGCAGACAGACAACCAAAACACCCCCTCCCCTTCCCCAGCACCTACTGCACCCAAAAACTCCGACCATTTTAATTTTTGAAATTTTCCAATAGCTGCTGCATTTCCCCCCCTTGGCTTATACTCGAGTCAATAAGTTTTCCCAGTTTTTTGTGCTAAAATTAGGGGCCTCGGCTTATATTCGGGTCGGCTTATACTCGAGTATATATATATTGTTGGCTGAATGCTCTCATTTTTCCATTCTCCGGCTAAGGCCCCACGGTAGCAAGCCACAGCCAAAATGCACCACAGAAGAGACCACAGCAGAAATGCATTGCTGTGGTTTATACATCGCACATAGATATTATTATTAGAGATGAGCGAACACTATTCGAAACAGCCGTTTCGAATAGCACGTTCACATAGAAATGAATGGAAGTGGCCGGCACACAGACTTGGCCGGCCGCTTAACCCCCCGCGTGCCGGCTACATCCATTCATTTCTATGGGAGCGTGCTGTTTCAAATAGTGTTCGCTCATCTCTAATTATTATTATTGAGTGCTGCAATAACAATATGCAAATAAATTCTTCTTGGGGGAACGGTGCTAGAGAATTGATCAGTGGCATGGTCTGGGATTAAAGCCAAGTCAGAATATTTTCTCCAAAAGTAAGAAAGTCCTATCAACAGCTCTCTGTTTAGGGATTACTGGCGGACTAGGTGAGAGGTCACAGATGTAGCTCCAATAAGGTACTATATTACTTCTTTTCCCAGAATCCTTTTTTTTTTTTTATTTGCCGATTCTTTTTTCCATAATCCTTAGCCGAGCATGTATGGTCTGTAAAATTTTTGTGAACTAATAAGGTAGCATTCCCCTCAAGATCAGGGTTTCTCTACAGCAGGGGTAGGGAACCTTTGGCTCTCCAGCTTCTGTGAAACTACAACTCCCAACATGCTTCATTCACTTCCATGGGAGTCCCAAGAACAGCAGAGCAAGTATGCATGCTGGGAGTTGTAGTTTTGCAACAGCTGGAGAGCCGTACTTTCCCTACCCCTGCTCTACAGGAAGACAAACTGGTAAGACGTATGACAAGCATTTATGACACAATAATTTTAGTGTGTTTTTCATCCTTCTGAGCCATACTGAGATGGTTTGACTCTCCTTCTCTACACATTTACTCCTGTCCCATCTGCTAATATTTAGCAGATTCTTGTTTACACAGGATATGACACTGAAATAAAGTTTAACCCTTCAAAAAAGATCAGACTGACAACAAGTATGAGATTTTTTTTTGCTGATTGTACAACAAATTTGCAAAAAAAAAAAAAAAAACTAACAAAAAAAACCATAACAATACTTCTCAGATGGTATCATGTATTGGGTATTCTTCTTAGACTCCAAGGGATTGAGACATGTCTCAGAAAAGGAAAGGCTGATGTCATTGCAAATGATGTAGGTGTGAAATCTCCTTACAAGGCAGGAATAAATAGTCTACCACACACAGTGCAGATGTCTGTGGGTGCTCCTGAGTTTGTGACTGGAGAAAGCAATGTATAGGATTTGGGAAGTTATAATGCTGGAAGTGTAAACTAGACTGAGGGTGCATGCACACGGAGGGAGGCTTTTAAACCCATTGATTTCAATGTGTAGCACGCGTAAGACCGACACCCATTGAAGTCAATGGGATTCTTTTTCACAGCGGTCACTCTGACATGTGTTTACGTGTCTAAATGAGCAGAGCATAACTCCGTGTGCATGCACCCTGACGTTGGTTTATCTATAAGACCTCTAGCTGTTAGGCTCCGTTCCCACGGAGTAACGCGCCGCGCATTCAGACACGTATACACGTGTCAAGAGTGTGAGCGCTCAAAACAGATCCCATTCACTTCAATGTGTGTCAGCTTATGGGCGCTACACATTGAAATCAATGGGAGGCTTTTTAACCCATTGATTTCAATGTGTAGCACGCATGAGCCGGCACACATTGAAGTGAATGGGATCTGTTTTGCGCACTCGCACTCTGACACGTGTAGACGTGTCTGAATGCGCGGCGCGTTACTCCATGGGAACGGAGTCTTAAGGCTGTTCCTCCAATAGGTGGCACTAGTGAGATAGTTCTCTTTCTATGGGAGGTAGCTAATTTGCATACATTTTTCCTTGGAGCACTGCAAATAAGCCTTTATTCACCACCATTCTCCTTAAAGGGGATAGGTCATCAAGATTTAAAAAAATAAAAAATAAAATAAATTGCATGTTAGTGTATATTATATACATATATTTTTTAAATTGATGTAGTTTTTACTCTGGCCACTAAGCCTAATAACAGGCCGACACTTGTTCTGTAGGGGATTTCTTGCAGCAGTCACCTCATTGTCATCACAGGCAGTATTACAATGACAGGTTGATCTATATATGGATAAATAGGGGCCCGCCTTTCACAATAAGTGATGGTCACAGCTTATCTACACCTCTTCACTGCACAGGCCATGGGGCAAGTCTACAATACTCCTCCATAGACCTCAGTGACAATTTACAGACTATTCTGTCTATGGTCCATGTGGCTGCTGAAAAGCATATCTCTATGGCCGGGTTCACGCAGGGTTTTTTGGGCCAGATTTTGACACGGAATCCGCGTCAGAGTCCGGCTCAAAAAACTGCCTCCCATTGAATTCAATGGGAGCCGGTCATTTCCTTTTTTTTGGCGAGCGGTTTGTTCCCGCTCGCGGAAAAAAGCAACGTTCTTTTTCTTCAGGCGGATTCGCCTCGCAACTCCTCCCGACTAGGCTCATTCATTTGGGCCTAATCCAGTTGCGGCTAGCCATTTTTTGGACTGGAATCTGAGGCGGCCTCCGTGTCAAATTCTGGCCTAAATGCTGGTAATAATATGTGAGATGGCTGCCCCATAAACAGAAAAAAAGAATAAAAAATACGGAATGTAAAAACACATTGAAAAAAAGAAATAGGCATCACTATCTGGTATTAATAAAAATGTAAGTGCTGCCTCCCCCGTCCAAAGTCCTTAAGACTGGAAACACATGAAGGGTTTTGCAGCATTTTCCATGACATCATCATTGCTATTTTTCATGTTATTTTTTATTATTTAGGTCAGATATGCCAGATTCCTGTAGTACTTTAAAGGCTATAGTAGAATATGGATCGTGGACATAAAGAACGTGTCACGGAGCAAAGGTATACGTCTTCCTCCGGATGGTCTTTTGAATCAACAGGGACGCAAGAGGTCGGGAGACAACAGCAATTTATTGTAATCCACAAAGTTAGTAGCCGGCGGCGGTCACATCAACCGTAATAACAATAAGTCCACAGAAGTCACAATCCAATGATAGCTTTGGTTCCTTGGTCCTGTAACTAAATTCTGGCTCTCTGCAGAGCTGTGCACAGGCCGGCTAACACATACTAACTGCAAGCTACAACTATATACTAAACTGTTACTTCCTCTATCTGTGGGTGGGAAGGGCTGAGTCACAGATCCTTCCCCCCTCACCTATACCAAGGAGAGCAGACTCCCTGTCTACTATGGACAATGCACCGTCCAACATCTTCTTGGAGACACTGATCAGATTATCTCCACCCATTGTCCTCACTGGTCCTCACTAGTTAGAGGGATTTGCATACAATGTGCTAACACACTAGACCCTAATCAGCCAACTACACATTGATGTATATAACAGGTTAGAGAATACATTCCACATGAAATATATATTACACATTGCCTATAGTATAGACTCTAACCATCCCGTGACAACCCCTCCCCCTCTCAAAACATGTGCATGACACAATTGGCCTACACAGGTAAATTGGGGAATGCACATCAGTCTCTATAGCTCATATGTCCTCCTGCCGGGATAACCCATCTGCGTTCTGGTGTTGGTTCCCTCGGCGGTACTGAATGGTAAAGTTGTAGAGTTGAAGGGCTGGCATCTGGCAAAAAATCCGGTCGATCCATGTTGGCGTCTCTCTGAGCTTGGCTTCGGGTCACTGCTCCCACAAAGTGGCACTGTAGATTTCCAACATCGTTGCCTAACAGAACATCGGCCGGCAGCCCGCTCATCACACCAATTGTGCATCGTTTTGGTCCATAACCATAGTCGAGTTCCACGGTAGCTTTAGGAATACGTTTCCGAGTACCTCCTGCCAACTCGATAGAAAGGCCAGGGCCCTCCTCTAGGGCCTCGGGTCGAACCACTCGGGGGTCCGCTACCGTTAGGAAAGCTCCCGAGTCCCGGAATCCAACAATTGTTCGGCCATCCAGTAGGACCTCCTGCAAGTGCTTCCGCTGAAGGTTTGCGGGATGTGTGGCGGAAGGCTGAATCCCATAGACCCCTGGAGGTGGAACAGATGGGTCATTCATGGAGTCATCTGGAAATGGGGCCAAACTTTCAGTCCTAGGGGTGGTTCCCAGGTAGTGAATAGGCCGGGATGCCACGGTGGCCCGTGCCCCCATGTTAACAGGGCAACTAGCTTGCAAATGTCCAGGCCGCCCGCACCCAAAACATCTGCGCTCTAGCATTCTTCCAGTAGGTCGTTGTCTAGGGACAGGGTTGTTCATAGCTGGAGGCCGATGGGCTGGGGCAGGGGTAGAGGGGGAATTGTAATCCTGAGGCCGGGCACGAAAGGTGGGTGGCTGGATGAAGGGTGTCTGGCGGACTGTGGTAGTTTTCCGCTCCTCTGCAAACAACCTCTTCCACTGCGGCTTGATGGTCAGGCCCTCATCTGCAAGGGAAGCAGCTTGCTCCACTGTGGCTGGGTTCCGTTCCAGCACCCACTCACGGATCTCAGCGGGGCACTGGGAAAAGAACTGTTCCTTAAGTATGACTTGGAGGATCTTATCGACTGTGACAGCCTCCTCTCCTTCTAGCCAGCGCTTGCATGCTTGCTTCAACTTGTGGGCGAACATGTGGAAGGAGCTTCCCCCATTGTAAGACAAAGAGCGGAATTGAACTCGGTAGGTCTCTGGAGTGACGGCATAATACTTCTGCACCGCTCTTTTAATGGCCTCATAGTCCCGCTGATCACTAGGGTCCATGGCTCTGAGAGCTTCCGCAGCCCCATCTCGTAGGTGCCCCACCAGATACCGGACCCAATCCTTCTCTGGGACTTCCATCAGGTGGCACTGGTGTTCGAAGTCCTGAAAATATCCATCAACATCCCCAGCCGCTTCATCAAAGGTCTTGAAGTGTTTATGGGAGACATATGGTGGTTCTCTCACTGTTGGGCTGGGGGCCGACGTTTGATTATAATTCCGCGTAGTTATCTCAGCCATTCGCATTTCATGCGCCATTCTTTCCTTTTCATGCGCCATTCTCTGTTCCTCCTTCTCCGTTTCCTGAGCCCTCTGTAATGCTCTACTCCTTTGCTCTGCAGTTGCTCCTAGCCCCAGCACTGCCAACTCCTCCTCATACAAAACAACCCATCTGCTCTTTTGGGTCTGTACCTGCCACTCCCGTATCTCTCCAGTCTCCTGGGGGCAGCCCTCCTCATGGTCGCTTTGCAGGGTCATCTCCTCCAGTGCCTCGATCAGTTGATCTTTCGTTCTTCCCTGGTAACTCAGGTTTAGTTCCCGGGCCCTTACTTGTAGACGTGCCATAGTCCAGTTCCTGTATTCTGAGGTTGTGGCTCCATTAATCGCTGGGCTGCTGTAGTCCATCTCGCTGTCCGCTGTTGATCCCACCGCTGCCAACCAGTTGTCACGGAGCAAAGGTATACGTCTTCCTCCGGATGGTCTTTTGAATCAACAGGGACGCAAGAGGTCGGGAGACAACAGCAATTTATTGTAATCCACAAAGTTAGTAGCCGGCGGCGGTCACATCAACCGTAATAACAATAAGTCCACAGAAGTCACAATCCAATGATAGCTTTGGTTCCTTGGTCCTGTAACTAAATTCTGGCTCTCTGCAGAGCTGTGCACAGGCCGGCTAACACATACTAACTGCAAGCTACAACTATATACTAAACTGTTACTTCCTCTATCTGTGGGTGGGAAGGGCTGAGTCACAGATCCTTCCCCCCTCACCTATACCAAGGAGAGCAGACTCCCTGTCTACTATGGACAATGCACCGTCCAACATCTTCTTGGAGACACTGATCAGATTATCTCCACCCATTGTCCTCACTGGTCCTCACTAGTTAGAGGGATTTGCATACAATGTGCTAACACACTAGACCCTAATCAGCCAACTACACATTGATGTATATAACAGGTTAGAGAATACATTCCACATGAAATATATATTACACATTGCCTATAGTATAGACTCTAACCATCCCGTGACAGAACGCTTTAAGTGGCGTACGGCATTCATTGTCTGAACTAGAAAAAACGCTCAACAAAAACTCTAAAAAATGCTGTAAAAACTCAATTAAAAACACTTGAAATGGAGATCACAATAGCAGACACAGTGTGAGGAGCCTTTGGCCGGCTGTGAGACTTCCCGGCCTACACGAGGCTCATCCCAATGCACTTGTAGATATACTGTATGTAACTTATGTTTGGGTTTTGGGACCAAGTTATTAGAGGTTTGTCGTAAAGCCGCTCCAGAGGAATGTGACAAAGCAAGCTGTTTCCTGAAGGCAGACGCAGGGGTGGTGGTGGTGATGGCAGTGGGGGGAAATAGTAGTGTGTGGGGGTGTAGCAATCCTTGGCTTATTGGAGCCGGGGATGTTTATGAACACTGGAGCCTGGATATGGCCCAGCCTGGAGGCAGGCTGTCTGCTTCCTCACTGGCTCTATCTGTAACACGTCAGAGGAGAGAAATCAAATGGATTAACCCTTGTGCTAAGGAGCTCCGAAAGGAAAGCTATTAAGTTAACTTGTTAGCGCCGTCACTTACCCAAGAGACTTAGTATAGAATTTTATAAAACTGATGCCAATCTCTGATTTTAACATCCTAGCTTAAAGTTATTTTCCCATAGGACAGGCCATTGGCGTGAGATAGTACGGCGGTGCGGACGCAGTGAGCCTGCCACACAGAGTGGGATTAAAACCCTGGTCTCATCATAGCAAAAGTTGTTAGTTACTCTCCACTGGTGCAACCTAATGACATCCCAATGGCTCCCTATTTCATGCGCTTTGTAGGGGGCAAGACGGAGAAACAGCATGTAGGAGCCGAAGGCCCCCTGCTGCTGGAGGGCGACATTTAGAAGGGCCAGTCAACCTGGGGAAGCCAGCTGACCTGCTTAAAAAAAGGGAGAGGGACTCCATAACCTAAGAAGTCACCAGGTGAGCAGCAGCTTGGGACCTGTGGTGACCCCAAAAACAAACAGCATTACACGTATTGTCCACCAATTGCTTTAGAAACGCTGAGACTTAGCCCCATTGACTGGCAATGAGGCCAATTCCTTTGCAGACCCACAAGTGCAAACTGCATACCCGTACCATAAATCCAAGGCTCAACCATGTTGCATTTACAGAGCAAATTTTATCTGACGTGTGAACAGATTACTAAGTACACATATTACGCATCAGTAATCATGCTTTTTATACATAATATTATACATGGTAAAGATACGGAAAAATATCCTTTTCTGTGTTTTATGTGGAGCGGTGAACTATATTTTAATGTTATTTTTAAGCATTTTCTGAAGCAGAACTGCAATCAGTGGGCAGCCCAGAAAACCATTGGAAGGATTTACAGATCTATAAATAGGACGGCCATGTTATTTCTGTGTTATGATGAATGTAGTCTGTATAGCGGCTTTAAAACCTCTTTCCTTTAACCTTTTCACTATAGGATGAGGCTGCTCTATGGTATTATGTACGTGCCGTTACGCTAAATCCTCACCCAAACTAGAATCTACTCCACAGGTTTTTCTTTTACTAGAATACTCTTTTACGTATTATGTACATTTCTAGGTATGTTTCCATAATCTACTGAAGATTCAGTTTGTTACTTAGGGTACAAAACTGGGCAGATTTTGGGGCAACATGGTGGCTCAGTGGTTAGCACTGCAGTGCTGGAGTCTTGGGTTCGAATCCCACCAGGAACAAATCTGCAAGGAGTTTGTATGTTCTCCCCGTGTTTGCGTGGATTTTCTCCCAACCTATAAAGACATACTGATAGGAAAAAAAAATGCACATTGTGATCCCTATATGGGGCTCTCAGTCAACGTAAAAAAAAAAATTGGGCAGATTTCCTAATGCTGTTAACAGCAATTTAGTGATATGCTTTATAGCAGTCTGTGGACATAGGCAGCATGAGTCCTTGAGGTCTATGGGAGACATGTTTTGTGCAGGGAGGTGCAATAGATAAGCTGTGGCATCATCTGTTGTGCATGCAATGATGGCTCACGCTGGGTTCACACCAGCGTCTGGGCTCCGTTATCAGGTTTCCATCATCTGCATGCAGAAGATGGAAACCTGTCATGCCGAGTCTGGCAGTGAGCGCCGCTGAGCGTTTTATGCTCTCCGCGGCAAAACCGTTTTTTTTTTAAACCAGACACAGTGTATTGCATGTCCGACTCAGTGTCTGGTTAAAAAAAAAACTGATTTCGCGGCGGAGAGCATAAAACGCTCACTGGCGCTCACGACCGGACACCTTTCAAACCCATTCAAATGAATGGGTTTGAAAGATGCCTGCAGGTTTCCGTCTCCTGCCCAGTTTTGTGCAGGAAACGGAAACCTGCAGAACGGAGTCCCAGCGCAGATGTGAACGAGCCCTCAGTGGTATTATGGTGTTATCCTCTATTGTAATACTGTCTGTGACGTAAATGAGGTGACTGCTGCAAAGACAATTCATACAGAATTGGCAAGTGTCATTCTATTATTAGGCTCAGGGGTTAGAGTGAAAATTCCAAGGTTTGGTGCAGGCACCAGGAGCACCAGAGACGAGTCCGATGAGAGTCTTCAGTCTTTCTAGGTAGGTATAAAGGTTTATGTTTTTTAATTGTGGCACAGATGGATTTACAACAGGGCGATTTGGGACACTAAACTCCTGGTCTATGGGTGGTTTAGTGTCCCAAATCGACCTGACAGGTTCTCTTTAAGCAAAAAATACCAGGAAAAGGGCACAGACACGTATAAAGTTTTAATATTTAGATAGAAATGCACTTTAAACAGTGATCTGCTGGTGGCAGGGCTGCTAGTTGCACAGGATTACTGTGGCACTATCCATATTTTTACAGTGGATCAGGGAATCTGTCCAAAAAACATGGAAATATGCTTTCACAGATACATGTGGTTTTCTAAATTAAAAGGTCTTTAAGGTGACCTCATGCAGTAACACTCGAGCTAGAAAGCCTTAAGTCTCCAGACTCCATTAGTCAACATACGTGCAGCTCTTGTTATTCTTTACGTCTGGGCGGCCATGATTCAGACTTTGCACTTGGCTCAGCGCCTTGTACCTTTATCAAACAACATGTTCCCTTTCTACCTTGTTTCTACTACAGAACAAGAATAGAATATACATCCATGAAGGGGAGACAAGCAGACAATCGGGGAATTAGGCCATGTTCTGACATGGTGGATTTGTTGCAAATTCTGCTTTAAAAATGTGTGAAAAATTAGGGGAAGCGGCAGATTTTCTTGCAGTATGGTCTTACCTTGTTGTAGTAATATTTCACATTGCAATACAGATTTTACCAAAGATTCATTGAGGATTTGCTGCAAGTCCATGGCATAAGCAATTCTGAAGGAAAAGAAACCATTGAGTAACATAACCAACCTCCCATTGCAACATCATGGCCTGTGCCTTTGTAATGATACCTGATCCTTGTATTACACCTCTGCAGCTCATACACATGTATCTGGTCATGATGTCTTCTAGGCCTATGTATCATAGGTGTACGATAAGTGAAGGAATTATGACTCATATACAGTAATACCTCAAGCTTCACATTTACTGTATTAATACTGGAAATGTCATTTATGAATCCGTCATGATATACAGTCATGGTGTCCGATAGTCTACATTAACTCTTAGATGATGTGTTAGGTTCCCATTATGGTGTCCATCATTTTATCCATGATTTTGGATGCAATGCAATCTACCCTATTCTAGGTTTATTTATTGTATCTTAGGGTAAGTTTGCACAGGTTTTTTTGGTCAGGATTTTGAGGCCGTATCCGCCTCAAAATCCTGACCAAAAAGACGTCTCCCATTGAAATCAATTGGAGCCAGTCAGTTCTTTTTCCTGGGAGCTGTTTGTTCCGACTCCCGGAAAAAGAAGTGACATGCTCATTCTTCAGGCGGATTTGCCTCGCGACATTCAAATGAAGACACTCCCTCCCGACTAGGCCCATTGATTTGGGCCTAATCCGGAGCGAAGTGTGCTACTGGATGCCAGTTCCGGACCAAAAAACACCATGTAAACTTACCCGCACTGTGTCACCAAGTGCTGACAGCTCGGCCAAATCACCGACTCCAACTCCTCTCCTTTAGCACTTTTCTACTTTTCTCCAGCCATGGTCAATCACAATCAATAAAGCTCAACAAGTTTTTGAAAAATCCAGTGATCAACTTCCTATGAAAATACATATGCCACAAACCACACATCAGATTAATTATTCCGTATCAATAATTGTATAATGTAATAATCAATCATTCTCTTTTGAGTTGGTAACATTTTTCCGACCCCCACTCCACCCAAAATTGGCTTCAAATCCAATGTCGATTTCCAAGGGGTCGATGTCACCGTTTATCTCCATGGATTTAAGCACCCGGAGCCAGAGGGATATCCTCGTCTGCTGCATTGTGGAAATGCCCTGTTTGCCTGAAACAACCCCATCATGTGGATCATATTTCCAAATCGAAGAATATTAGAAAGCAATTTCATAATCTGTGCCAGATAGGAAGAGCGCAAACGTAGCTTCAGGTCTTGTGCAACCAGAAAATATGTTTTCCAAAGAAGATGTCCATAGTATAGTAGCAGATATCATGTTTTTTTGTGTTTTCTTTCTATTCAGCGGGTATTTGCTTTTTTAAAATCCGGTTCCTGCACGTTGCGACACACAAAATCTATCCTTCCCTCTCCACGGTCTGCTGCAACACATTTCTATTTCTCATCTGCATGAAGTCTATCCTCTGATAGGAACGATGACAGATGAAAGAGGTTTTTCTTTTAGACACAAAGCTCTGGAATTTATTTGAAAAGCCACAGACAGACTACACTGGAAACCGTCCAGAACAAGGAAAACATTGTTTTTTTTTCTTATGCTGCTTTTTTTAACTCATAAGATCCCAATTTTATTCTCGAACAATGACGTAGATGACATATGTGCACTATGACAACTCAATAAGCGAACAAGATATAACCCAGATATAACTCATTGTGATATCATGATGAGTCGCCCAGCTCTGCTACGTCTGTCTAGAGAGAGTAGTGTCAATGCCGCTTTACTATGAATCAGTTTGTGAGTGTAAAAGGATATTTAAAGTCACTGCAGAAATTGAACACCACTATTCATTTCAGAGTCAATGTGCTGAGCTCCGAGGAATAAGCCGGGTTGCTGTGTTCACAGACTTGTCAAGCCACAAGGTCAGGAAAACCGCAAATATGAGACACGTCAGGAAAGGGCGTCTGTTATCACGTCTGGAGAGAAAAGATCAGCCAAGGATATAAAAATATAATGATAATAAAATAGGAATATGAAAATTCTTTCTGACTCTGAAATGAACTGACGTCTTGGGTGAATATTGTCTTCTGCATCATTGTCTGGAAGTGTCCCGGAAACAAAATTGAGATCATCAATATGACCAGGATAGTAAATGTCAAGACGGGATGAATAATGCATTGATAGTCTGCTTTGTGAAACTTGTGCGCCGCCTCTCCTAGAATCTGAAGAATAATGTAGAGAGACTCGATCATTCTTACTCCCCTGAAAACTCAACTATGAATAGGCATGAACAAGGGTAGGGAAGCAGAAATTGCTCATCTCTATGATACGGATCTTTTACATATTATTAATAGTCAGATTCTTCCATATCTGCATGACATGTACCGCTCTGACAACCAGTTCCATACTGGTTATCTCATGCACAAAGTTCTTTTCTCATAGTCTGGTTCACACATTACAGTTTGGTGCAGGACAAAGCTGGACAAAGGGGAAAAAAAAATACAGCAAAAACATGGAGATACCCAATAACACAGCCAGAAGACCCCCTTTTTCTAGGCCAGTTAAAAATATACCGCATGATATACTAGAAGCCAGCTCTGCTTTGGCCACCAGTGGGCGCTACACATGCCTGGATGCTCCACTGTTAGTTGATACCCCAAACAACCCAAAATCGGATATCGTACAAAAAAAGGAGTATTATTTCTCTAGGCAGAGAAATTGTAAAGAAGTAATTCTCCATGTGTTTGGGTTCACCAAAAATACACATTTATGCACAATTGATAGGACAACTGATATTTAATAAATAATTCAGAAATTACAAAATTCTTGTAATATTCATTAAATAAAAGCTTGAATTCATGTCCAAGGCTTTGGTTTTTATATAAAAAAAAAAAATCAGATACAACAGAGGAGCCCTCACAGGCAGGCTAAAACACATGCCATTATCCATATGTACCGTGGGACCATCGGACTAATGTTTATGGGGTCTCCCAACTCTCACCAGATGTCGGGGGTGAAAAGCATTGGGCAAGTTAACATTTAATATGGCCAAACCTTTTGTATTCTCAGGAGATCAGGCGTATCATACAGTGTCTTTCTCCCCTTTACCTATTCGGGGTTTCAGTAGAGATGGCTGCCATTCACATATTTGTTCTACAGACAGCTATCTGATATGTATGGGCAATCTAAGCTGTGGTGTAACTATAGGGGGTGTGGAGGTTGCTACTGGGCCTTGGAGCCCGAGGGGGTCCACACGCCTCTGTAGAACATAAGAAGTTATCCTTATTATATGTTACACAGGGGTCAACGTTTGCCTCTAGCTAACAGACATCTGTGGCAGTGACTTATCTGCCCTGACATAGGCCAAACATCAAATACATATTAGATGACGGACTGGTCCCACCAGCAGGTTCACCTACATCTAATGTCTATGGCCAGCGTTACTCTATATCCTCACTGCTCTACTTTTCTCATACATGACAGAAAGCAGCCATGTATAGTAATGTAGGAGGACACAATGTTTTTGTCAAAAAATGAACAAGAAAATTAAATTATATGTAAGATGTAGGTCGACCTTAGAAGATGGCTAGCTGCCATTTATGGAAGTCTGTGCTCTGCCCAGGGAGTAGAGAACACAAGATTTGTAAAACCGCCTGCGTCGTCTGGTGTGCTATAATCACACACACATATATACAGTATATATATATATATATATATATATATATATATATATCTTGTGGTAAAGTGGTGGATGGGGTGTATATCTCACCTGGTTTCCTCTGCTAGGGTTTTTTTTTGTTTACCATAACATGGCCTGGTTTTTCTGGACTGGAGGGCAGGTTGGTAGTGGGAGTCTTCCAGTCCGCACCCCTACTCCACCACGGGTTTTCCCATTGTCCCAGGTGCACACAGGTGAGGCTTCCTCATGGCCATCACTGGGGAAGGAAGCCTGGTGCACAGGAGGGCTGAATGTATTTTGCTGGCCGAGTGAGACAAAACACCACATGGGATGGTATGTACCGTTTGGTCACGGCACTGGATAATACGTTTGACCTGCTTTAGCATAGAAAGGCATGCTGGTGTTCAGTTAGAGCCGGACAGGCTTAGGTTTTTTATATTTTGTTTTGCTTACGATGTTTTATTCTGAAAATACTAAAATAAAACACTCTGGACTTTAAACCTACTGCCTGTCTGACCCGTGTCATTGCCATACCCCAACCGTGTGAGCTGGACCCCCTTACAATATACAGTATATAGGAAATAGCTGTTCAAGGAAACTCCCTTTATAATGTCAATTGTAAAGCTACACATTAATATGGAAGAATCCAATGTTCATTATTGCCATTCTTTATTTTTTAAGCCTCAGCGACTCTCAGCAGGTTCTCCAGTTTTATCAATGAAGAGGAAATAATGATCCCTTATGTAACGCACGTCCTGTTCCTACGTGTTCTAGAAATGTCACTCTGGATGTAAACATTTCCACTGTTGTTTGACATCATTGCGGAGAATAATAGAAACCCTTCATGGTGTAAGCACAACAGAAATGTATGTAACATGTTTGAGATCCCACTGAAGCTTTGGCTCTATGGTATACATTCTTTGCATTTCCATCCCGCTTCCAGATTGTGCTATATGAGGCGTTCATAGACGTCCATCCTGTGCTGGCTGTAGGGGAATCAGACAATTGCAGCCCTCCCTTCATTCCAAAGCAGGGCTGTGGTGTTGGGACCCGTCCAGACAAAGTGGACTCCATGTCTGCATCCGGAATAGAATCCGCTCTCAGTTCTATTTAAAGGGCAGTCCCACGTACCATGCCAAAAATAAATTAAAGGGGCATTGACACGTTTTTAATGCATGCAGTATATAGCAGCAAACTTATCTTGTGTGGCAATATTCCGGTGATTGAATCTATATCAGATAGCCACCATGTATTCACCTCCCTGCAGATAAGTGTATTTGTATCTCTCATCATTACTCAACATGGCACATTCAGGCCACACGCAGCGCTTTATGGGTTTCACGCCTTTTTTTTTTTTTCTGAAAACGTCTTGAAAAATCAGTATTGCTACCAAGTATCAATACATACAATCTGGGTAAGTGCGCCTATAAAATAAGGTTTTTGATAAATGTTGGCATTTTTAACATACATTAAAAAAAAGTACAGTCTGGATATATGCAAGTGAGAGGGATTAGTAGCCAGTATGGCTACCTGTTTGGTGTACTTGCACATATGTGTGTTTTACAAATCCAGATTTCTGGAACGGTTTGCTATTTCAAACCAATGGGGTTATACAGGCCGATACGATGAATGGGGGAGAAGCTATTGTTACCACGATCATTCCGACCCCATTCGGCTACCTTATCGGCTGCAGCGCTCTGATATGCTGGTGATAATTCGCATCCTATATAAGGATGCTATTATACGGCAGCTTGTTACATGTTATCACATGTTGTGTGTTGTCTGCAGTAATGAAGATGACTAACACTGATCAAAAATGCAAAACGCGTGTGATATCCTGAAACACCTGCATTCACACAAGTAGACAGTAGCGAAACTAGAGGGGCAGAGACAGCTGCCACAGGGCCCGGGACATTAGGGGCCCGGCGACAGCCGCTACCGCTGCGTTTTTTTAGTAGGCCGTTACCGGCTGGAGTAACTCCAGCCGGTAACGGGCCCTATTTACTTATAGCCCCACAAACATCATTATTATACTTTGGGGTCTTTTCAGACCCCCGAGTATAATGATCGGAGGTACAGGGGAGGTAAGGTAACACAAAAAAGCGTGTTACTTACCTCGGGTCTACTTCTGTGACTCTCCCTGACGTCACATGACCGGGGCCTGCGTCCCGGGTCATGTAACATCCCGGACATCATTGAAGATGGCCGACACCACCGAGGACTGCAACAGAGCCGGGGATAGATAAGCAACATTGTTTTTTATGTTGGTATCCTGGTAAAATATAATGATTGTTCATGGGTGTCCACAGTGGGGCATAATACTGTGTGCGGGGGCCACTATGGGACATAATACTGTGTGTGGGGGCCACTATGGGACATAATACTGTGTGCGGGGGCCCGTATGGGACATAATACTGTGTGCGGGGGCCCCTATGGGACATAATACTGTGTGCGGGGGCCCCTATGGGACATAATACTGTGTGCGGGGGCCACTATGGGACATAATACTGTGCGCGGGGGCCACTATGTGGCATAATACTGTGCGCGGGGGCCACTATGTGGCATAATACTGTGCGTGGGGGCCACCATTGGGCATAATACTGTGCACGGGGGCAACTATAGGGCATAATAGTGTGTGCAGGGGCCACTATGGGGCATACTAGAATGCGGGGGGGGGGGGGGGTCGGTCGGGGTCTTCGGCGGACGTCAGTTGGGGAGTCCTATTACACCACTGCAAGTAGATGTGTAATAGCCCCCAACATATCCAAACAGACATCTGTTTGCTCATTGCAGCACAATTTGGGGTGCTCTTAGACTATGGGAAAAAAAACAACACTGTGTAAACCCAGCCTTAGGTAAAGGCCCATGTAGCGAAACACAGCTAAAAAATGCAGCAGAAAAAACTAAGTGAAATCACGTTTTTATCTGTAGCGTTTTTATTGAGATTTTGCAGCATTTTCTCTGCACTTTTTCTTCGCCTATTCAATAAATCGTGAAAACACTTAGTACATAGACGGCTGTCAGTCATCCAGTGCGGGCAGGAGAAGCGGGACTCTTACTGTCACTAGTTAATACAATGAATACAGGTTGTATTTTCTTGCATGTACAAGGTAGTCAGATGTAAATCAGTAAGGATATAGACGAGCGCTCTTTATTTGTGAGGCTCCTGACACCAAACCGATTATTGTCTCCTCGGAATGTCTGCAAGAAAAGTTCTTATAAATCCTGAATGGCTGCATTAGCTTATACAAGAGAGAGAGAGGAGTCGGTCACAATATAAATCACAATAATACGCCTATTTTATGGAAACTATTCCTTCCTTGGTATTGTATTCTCTCGGCAACTCAAGGACAATCTCTTTTCTGAAGAATTCTCCATTTGTAGCAGTGTAAAGCTGTATTTTGTATTGTGAGAGATTCCTTTATCCCAAGTCAATGCCATTCAACGTTGCAGCGATTGAAGACCGGTAGATAGGCAGGATATGGTTGTATAGTGTAAGGATGACTAATACAAGGGTCATATTCCTGGAACCAGAAGCTATATCATACCTCCCAACTTTCGAAGAACCGAAAGAGGGACAAAATGTGCGGCGCGCTTAGCGCGCCGCGGCAAATTTAGCCCCACCCACTTTTGTGTTGACTCCGCCCACTCGTTAATTTTTCATGTGCCCGCACACAGTATAATCCTCCTACAGTCACCCGTAAATTATATGTCCCCCCTCTATCTCTCCCCCAGTTTCATATACACCCTTCATCTGCCCCCAGTTTCATGTCCCTCTTCCATCTCTGCCCCCAGATTCATGTCCCACATCTCTGCCCCCAGATTCATGTCCCTCCATCTCTACCCCCAGATTCATGTCCTCTCCATCTCTGCCCCCAGATTCATGTCCCCACATCTCTGCCCCCAGATTCATGTCCCTCCATCTCTGCCCCCAGATTCCTGTCCCTCCATCTCTGCCCCCAGATTCCTGTCCCTCCATCTCTGCCCCCAAATTCATGTCCTCTCCATCTCTGCCCCCAGATTCATGTCCCCCATCTCTGCCCCCAGATTCATGTCCCCACATCTCTGCCCCCAGATTCATGTCCCCACATCTCTGCCCCCAGATTCATGTCCCCACATCTCTGCCGCCAGATTCATGTCCCACATCTCTGCCCCCAGATTCCTGTCCCTCCATCTCTGCCCCCAGATTCCTGTCCCTCCATCTCTGCCCCCAGATTCCTGTCCCTCCATCTCTGCCCCCAGATTCATGTCCCTCCATCTCTGCCCCCAAATTCATGTCCTCTCCATCTCTGCCCCCAGATTCATGTCCCCCATCTCTGCCCCCAGATTCATGTCCCCACATCTCTGCCCCCAGATTCATGTCCCTCCATCTCTGCCCCCAGATTCATGTCCTCTCCATCTCTGCCCCCAGATTCCTGTCCCTCCATCTCTGCCCCCAGATTCATGTCCCTCCATCTCTGCCCCCAGATTCATGTCCTCTCCATCTCTGCCCCCAGATTCATGTCCCCCATCTCTGCCCCCAGATTCATGTCCCCCATCTCTGCCCTCAGATTCATGTCCTCTCCATCTCTGCCCCCAGATTCATGTCCCCCATCTCTGCCCCAATGTCATGCCGTCCTCTCTTTCATCTGCCCCCAGATTCACGTTCCACCTCCACATTAAACTTACCTTCTCCTCCGCTCCCTCGCCGCTCTCTGCCCGCCGATACATGCGGCTGAAGGAAGGAGCTGACACAGGTCAGCTCCTCGCTTCGCCGCTGCCCGCCTCTCTCCCTGACACATGCCGCTGAAGCTGCTCGCGTGCTCGCTTTGCCGCTGCGTCTCTCTCTCGCTGACACATGCGGCTGAAGCGAGGAGCTGACCTGTGTCAGCTCCTCGCTTCGCTGCTGCCGCCGGCTCCTGGCTTGTACATCGCGTCTACAAGCCAGGAGCCGGCGGCAGCAGTGAAGCGAGGAGCTGACACAGGTGTCAGGGAGAGAGGCGGGCAGCGGCGAAGCGAGGAGCTGACCTGTGTCAGCTCCTTGCTTCAGCCGCATGTGTGTTCAACTCAGATCTGCGTCCAGAGATCTGAGTTGAACACACATGCGGCTGAAGCAAGGAGCTGACACAGTTGAAAAAAATATTGAAATCGGGACATACCTCCCTCCAACCGGGACCGCGGGACATGTCACCCAAATCGTGACTGTCCCGCGGAAATCGGGGCGGTTGGAAGGTATGGCTATATGAAGGTCCTGCACTTAACCAGCCATGTTATTAAAGGGGTTGTCCGGTTTCAGACAAGTATTGAGAGACAAATGTTATTCTTTGTATAATGAGAACCTACTAATATAATAACATTTGTCTCTTAGTATTTTTCTGAAACTGGACATCCCCTTTAAATGTGTGCTAGACATCATGTTGTATAAGATCTGTTTATAGTGTAAGTTTGATCACATCATATAGCGATAATAAGTGATCACATATAAGCCCCCACGGTCAGGGCACTGTCATAGTGTAACCTACGGGTTTCCCAGTAATTTTGTCCTAGTTATAGCTCCTATGGCAACATCATTGTTACGGTACGATATTCGTGCTCATACAATGTACGCCAAGCTACATACACTTTGTTAATAGGCTTTAGTAGATTAATGGTAGTCCGTGGCAAACTGTGGCAAACCATAGAGAGCGTACACATGACTGCGATGGCGCCAGAGGTTCCTCTGCTTCTGGTGACATTTCTATAGAGGCAACTTGTAATGGCCACAGTTCATTGCATACAGATTTATACGGTTCCCATTGAGCTCTGTCCTAACTATGTGAATCCATATGCAGTTAGCGCCCCCTATTGATAGCTGCATGTATCCAGAACTATTTCATCTATACAGTCCTCCTCCATACAAATGTATAATAACATTAATCGGCTGGGTTTACTTAGAGGCCTCCATGATTTCTTTGTGTGCGCCTGATGTTTTCTATTAGACTTGATGTATATACCCAAGTAGTAGTGACATCCCCTATGGATGTTGTGATGGCTTTGTCCCAGTGTATCCAGAAATAGCAAATAATATAGCATTATATTTAGTGGCGATTTCTTTTTCTATGGGGCATTCACTGATATCGTACCAGTAAATATTCAGATGCCAATGTCATAGTGTAATTATTCCATGCCAGATCTTCGGATAATTCCTCGCACATATCCTCATGACCAGATTTCCTTCCTAGCTGCTTCCTTCATGTTATTATTTGGGATTCCTGCAATGGGGAAAAGCCAAGCAGTCTGGAGCCAGGAACATTCTGCCATTAAACATTGTGCTGTTACAATGTGAACGTCATCCGACAAAAATAGTCCCATCACCCCAGTGGACGTTCTGGAAGACCCAGCGTTTCAGGAACAGTTTAGGTTATTAAGAAATAATGGCAATAGAATATTTATGTGTATCCTGGTGTGGTTTTATTTAATAGTGTTTTTAGTGGCCATGGCCTCTTGTTCATAGGGATATAACTTTCTATGCCTATTAGATGCACTAAGGACAACACTTGGATCATATGCCAGCTGCATACAAACTATAAAGCTTTTCGGTAGAGCCATTAAATAATGTATTTATTTTGCTTACAGGAGACAGTATAGGACATGTCGTCATCCCTTGACAACCTGCCATGACTGTATAAAACAATTCATTGGTGGGTTTGCTGGGTATCAGGGCCCCGCCAAGGTGATATTGAGGAACCTTTAACCTTTTTAGGTCTTTAATATCAGAATCCAACACCAGAAATCCCCTTTAACTGTCCCTTTAACAGTGCAGCACAAAGGTGCAAATAACAGAAGTTCAGCCAAGTCCTATGGCTGTCAACTGTTTCCAACAACAACCATCAGAACTGATGTGATGTGATCTGTCTGCATCTCCGCACCCATCAATATATTAGATTTTCAGTCTGTTGCTCTGATCCTGTGTGGGAAAATATTATATCTTTCCATGATTGTGTAATAAATGCTTGGCCAGATAAATCCACAAATTATTCATGCATTTATTATTATATTTTATCACCATTGATTTGTTACAGTATATAATAACAGGTATTTTTGTCTTTTTTTAAGCTCGCTCAGGTTGGGAGCATCGTGAGATGACTGTAATAATCGCTCTCGCATCTGTATCAGTCCTGGCTGTATTGATAGCCGTCTTCTTCTTTATATACAGGATATTTGGAGGTACGTAATAGTTCACTGTGTTCTCGCATGCTCTTCTATAATAGTATCTAAATTCATTGCATCTATTTTCTATCTCCCTTCCCTTACCATTTATTAGATGATGTAGAGACTGTGTGTGTGTGTGTGTGTATATATATATATATATATATATATATTAGGCCAGGTTGTCATGGCAACGTGGAAACGCAGGAATAAAATCATCTGTGGATAGAAGTGAAAATTTGGGATAGTTATATAAAGATATAGTTAAGTTTACTACAAAATAAGGAAATGTTTATAGATCTATTTAAGAAGATTTTCCATGTTATCAACAAGAAAAGGGGTAATTTACAGATCGGTGGACTAGCTAAAGAGTTAAATGGGAACCAAAGTCATCTACATGTACAACATTGGTTTACATTACAGAAGTTCTTCCACAGAACTTTCCTGTGTGAATCCTCAAGGCTACCTGTTCGCGCTTATCAAATATTGTGTATTGTTGTGTCTAAACCAGTGTTGTATGGTAACAATCCCACATTGTACGTAACAAGCTTGACACAAAACATTAGCCCCTGACAACTGAAAGCTGGTTCCCCTGCCTAAACCATGTCACTATATATATATATATATATATATATATATATATATATATATATATATATATATATATATATATATATATATTAATATACCCCTCTTCCCCCTGTTCGCAACAGACCTGGCTCTACCGGCTGTCCACCATTAAAGACGCCAGTCTCTTTGCTAGTTTTCATAGCATTCTTGCTGTATTACTTTGACATTGAAGAAGTTTTGCAGGCACCTACCTTTTTTAAGAATTCACGTTATAGAAAGTGATAAGAGAAGTAAGACCTTACCAATTCCCTATTGCTGCCATTCTTATTCTGGCCTCCAGTGATGACGTCCTAAAATAGACATACGGACCCTTCAGCCAGTCATTGACCACATGTCAGTGTCATGTCCTTGTCGGGGCATTATCACAGGATATAAAAAGCAGCAGGATATCCAGGGTGTGTTGGAACAGGAACGGCAAGGGATCGGTATTATGTACCGCTTTATTTCCTAGTATTCTAAGTATTTAAGGGACGAGGCCATCAATATCAGATTAGTAGCGGTCCACTCCCTCTCAATGTTTTCCAGGGACAATCCGCTATATTCGGTAATGGCTGTGCAGGTTACTGTAGTTCACTTTAAAAGAGACTCCAGTGCATTTGGTAGCGGTGGGTTTTTACTGCAGCTCCATCTCTTTCATCTTACTGATGGTTGGGGTGTCAGCACCATACAACTAATATCGATGGCCTACCCTGAGAGCAGACCATAAATATCAGAGTTCTGGATTTTGTCTGAAACATTGCACCTTGTCAATAACTATTCACTCTAAGCCCCCTACCCCTGTCACATAATGTTGCTTGCTTATCTATCATCTTAACCTTAGCTGACCAAACACTAGAGATCCCAGACTGTTTTTTACACGTTGCTGTTGATATTTGGCCTATGAATGTTCTCATTGTAATTGACTACATTGAAAAATTGCCAATTAATCTGGATCTTGTTCTTTAACCTGGGTCGGGCTTTTATTGCTCATTGCACATTATTGGTACACCTACACTAACATGTTATATTACATTTTCACACATATCTGTCATAATCTGACAAGGTGAAAGAAGGTTAACTGAAGGCTAAAAGATAGATGATAAACACAGACGTTACCAAAATTCTCACAATAGATGTGTATCTGTCATTTGCCAAAATGACTGATCCCCTGTCTACTGAGTTGTCTAATGTATTTCATTTCTTTAGAAGACCGTAAACAAGGTCTTCACAGTATGAATATGATGGAAGCTGCAACCTCAGAGCCATCCCTGGACCTAGACAATCTGAAGCTACTGGAGGTAAGAAATCTGACCCTGCTACTCTACTAAAACTACTATTATTGTATCAGTCTGGTCCTAGTAGAAGAGGTGACATAACTCACAGATCTGAGGCAACACGGTGGCTCAGTGGTTAGCACTGCAGCCTTGCAGCAGTGGAGTCCTGGGTTTGAATCCTGCCAAGGTGTAACATCTCTGCCTGTTCGGGCCTCTGCGCCACCCTCTGCTCGCATGCTGCGGCGCCGGAGGCGTGTGCAGTTTGACAATTTGCTTATGGTTTTTAGTTGCACTGTGTGAACACGGCTCTAGTCCTTAATTGGATTTGCACCACACCCGTCTTCTGCCAAGGTTGCCTCTGTTCATTAAGTGGTTAATCTGTCTTGCCTGTGATTGACAGCTTTTCTTCCTGTCAGGTTCTGGGCGGGTTCTTCCTTCCCTATTTAGTCTTGACTCACAGTCACACTGGTGCCGGTTATTGCCCTTGCTTTCTGGTATCGCTTGCTGTTATTTACTTGTATGCTTATCCTTGACCTCTGGCTTTCCTACTGACTATTCTCTTGACTCCGATTTGGCACTGCATCTCTCTCCTGTTACCGAACCCTGGCTACCTGACCTCCCTTTGTTGTTGTACGTCTTGTCTGCGTTTTGTGTTTCACGTATTCAGGGAGGGATTGTCCTCGTGGTTGTCGCCTATTACCTAGGATAGGGTCTGGCAATAGGAAGGGAAAGCGGGGGGCTTCAGTTTAGGGCTCACTGTCCCTTGTGCCCCTCCCTCCAGGGTTCACCAGCAGCTTCTGGGGAATTATCATCTGGCTATTCTCTAACACAAGGACAAACATCTGCAAGGAGTTTGTATGTTCTCCCTGTGTTTGCGTGGATTTCCTCCCGTTCTACAAAAACAAGCTGATAGGAAAATTAAAAATAAATAAATAAGGAATGTACATTGTGATCCCTATATGGGGGCTCACAATCTACATTAAAACAAAGACCGACATATCTTATATATTCATTGGTTTATGGAAATTTTGAGTTAAAAGTAGCAGATGAATTATATTGTCTTCTAGAGATCACACTAGTTCTTCTAGAAAATCATTGCACCTTTATTTAGCATTTTTAAGGTGGTCTCATTGATGTTTAGAAAACAACATGGCTGCTTTCTCCCAAAAATACCTGTCCACAGGTTGTGAATAGTATTGGTACTTAGTCCCATATACTTGAGTGGGGCTGAGCTGTGACACCAGAAACAACACATGAACAGACAGGTTATCCAATCTGGGACCAGTCCTTTAAAGTGTAACTAAACTTATGTGTCTTTAATAAATCTGGTAATGTAGTTTATTAAAAGGGTTTTGGCTCCTTTATGTGAAATCCGGCAATTCTTTATTTTTTCCCTTGTTCCTGTATTGGAGCTGCACATTGCTTTCACTAGATGTAAGGGTATATTGTGCACAGTTACTTGTATAATGCAGGGAAGCTGAGACTGAGAGGGAACATCAAACAGACATATCTTGGACTTTATAAAACATAGAAGACTGCTTTTGTTCATCTTGCATATGACACCAAGATTGCAGTTCTACCTGTAAAAATTCCAGAGATCTCACTGGTTGCAAGTCAGGATTGCCATATTTTATGCAGCTGTAGCAGATCCCAATCCTGACAATGTTATCTCTGGAAAAAATACATTGAATCTCAAATCTCATATAACACCAAAAGCACTGTTCTAGGTTTTATAATGCCAGAGATATACTAGTGACAGCAGTATATAGATCTCAACTCTCAATAGAGAAACAAGGGAAAGAACAAATACAATACACAACATATACCATACAGACCAGCCATAAAAGGGATTACAGCCCCAATATATGTTGTGTATCTATTGTATTTACCCACACTCTGTATAGGATTGTGGGGTATGTAGATTATTTGTGGGCTACGTACATATTTTTCTGAATTTGCCTTTTGCTTGGGGTCCTATTTATGTCTATGAGTGAATATGTTTACATAAGATTTGAAACATTTTTTTATTGCTTGTATATGGTAATAAAGGTTGGTAACTTTGTGGTTTTGCTTTTCCCCATTTGGTGGGTTGTACTTTTTGATCCTTGTCTGACCAGGCAGCATGGTTTAGTGAATTTAGTGCAAATTAAGCCAACAAATATGTGATATAAATTTAGATCAGACAAGTCTAAAGATGCACCGGATATATTAACCAGCATCAGCCACCATGATAAGTCTGGCATATCTAAATGGCCAACCAGCTATATGACAGTATTAGCAGATTTGGCCTAATATCTTATCACTAGGTTTGTCCTTTACGTTCTAGTAATTCGTTTCTCTGGAGACTCTGCTTAGTGTGAATTACCCACCAATTAGATCATCAGACAATTAACCCCAAAAGCCATAACAATTTTTTTCTCTTGACTGTCCTTCTAGCTCATTGGCCGTGGCCGATACGGCTCGGTGTTCAAGGGATCATTAGATGAGCGTCCTGTGGCAGTAAAAGTCTTCTCTTTCAACAACCGTCAGAACTTCATCAATGAAAGGAGTATTTACCGCACTCCATTGCTGGAACATGATAACATAGCCCATTTCATTGTGGCTGATGAGAGAGTGACCTCAGATGGGCGCCTGGAATACCTACTAGTAATGGAGTACTATGCAAATGTAAGCCTTGTTTTGTCTGACCATTACTTCAGTGCTTTGTGTCATGAATGTTTAACACATCCATCTTATAGATGATGGATCAGGATGATGTTTATGTGAAAATACTTAAAGGAATATTAAAACCAGCCATACAAAGAAAAAGCCCAGTCCCCTACAATATGGCCTTCCTCAACCCAAGACACCAAAGTAAAACATAGGGAGTAAATGGATAAAACACAGGGAAAAAGGATGTAAAAAAAACCCTGTTACTGCAAAACTGTTCCTTTCAGGAGGCTACTAGGGTTGAGCCGATCTTGAGATTTCAAGATCAATTTTAAAATCCGATTTCTGATCATTTTCCAGTCGATCTCGATCGTGAAATTTGCTCAATCGCCGATCGGAATCCGATCTTTTCCGATCCCGATCCTCAACCCTAGTCAATGCTTTTCTTTGGGAAAAGTCACTTTTAGGGTTGAGCCGATCTTGAGATAACCTCCGATCTCGATCCCGCTGGAAAAGATCGGGTCGGAATTCCAATCGCGATCGTGAATTTTACTCGACGATCGGAATCCGATCTTGTCCGATCCCGATCGCTCAACCCTAGAGGCTATAGAAGTAGACAAGTGTTGTGTACATCTAGGGTGAAAGGCTTACATGTTATGTTTGTACTTGGCCTTACTTATTATATTTCCAACTATTTTTTGCCATACATTTTAGGCATAGTAGGAGTCATCCCTTGCACCGTCACTCCCCGCTCACCATGGGTGATATTTGGGTTCATCTCAGAGTATCTTGGCACAGGATTTGGTGACAATCGAAAAAATGGTTGCTGCGGGAATGGGTTATGACTTTTCAGGCCTGGTTATTGAAAGGTTAGACAAAAGGGTACAAGGGTATATCTCTTGTACTACTGTATTCCACACAACATAAACAATTCAGGAGAGGACAGGAGATACTTAGAATTTTACTGATAAAATGGCTTCCCTTCCTGTCCCAGAATACTGTATTGTACAGAATACTTCCCTATCCTTATGTATGTAAGGCCTCCAGTAATGTAACCCCTGACTACCCAGCCCTACGCTCAGCATTCTACCAAGCCCTGTGCTCAGAGGATGGGCTCAAAGTGGAGAAAGTGTTTGGTTACATGCTGTGTATCCATTTATATGGGTAGCATGATAGCGGATAGTGGTGGTTTGTAACATTGGGTTCTGAAATTTGGATCTGACCAGGGCAACATCTGCAGGGTGTTTGTATATTTTTTCCTTATTTTCCATTTATTTCACTGGCATGCAGCCGCCTTTCTCGGCTGAAACAGATGCTTGGAGTCCTCCAGTTCATGGCATCAACACATGATAGCCAGGTTTGGGTTGGTGAATGCAGCCATTACATAGAACATTCCCCGAACTGAACATAGCTGTCTGTGGATGGACTAAGGCCATGTCCATGTCGACAATAGATAATACTCATATATATATATTAACAAAGGAACCTTGTACATTGTTCAGATGTTGGCCGCTTATTGTAGGCCAACTAATAGTAATCCCCCTGCGTATTATTACAGGTTTTCATGTGTGACGGCCAAGGTAAATCTTACTACCTTCCTGTTTTCAGTTATAGTACTGGGTGCATAGACTTTAGAAAGGCATTGAATAGATAAGGACGAGGAAACACTTAGAATTAGTACATTGGCACACGCTCTGTTTATATTCTGGTGCCAGTCTGCTGCAGAGTTTGGCTTCTTTTACAAAAACTCACAGAACTTGGCTCCTCCATTTTGTTTGGGAACATTTCAAGAAACAATAAAAAAAATTCACTTTTGGATAATTACATTTTTACTTTAAGGCCCCACATAGCGAGGCACAGCAAAAAACGCTGTTGAAAACAACACTGATTTTCTGCCCTTATTATACCTATATGGAAATTGGAAGCATTTCAGTAACACAATGCAACTGTATACCTATACCGCTGCAGATGTCTGCCATTCGCAGTCATGAAAAAAAAATAATATATACTATATCACTATAATATATCGCTATATTTTTCATATTTCTGTATATCAGTACATGATCCCTGGGCATAATAATTTGCACAGACATCTTATTACTGCCTCCCAAGTTTCCCTCTTTGGATGGATCTTCCCTACTCTTGAAACAACATCCTTCAGGTTGATCTAAATCGGGGGTAGGGAACCTTCGGCTCTCCAGCTGCTGTGAAACTACAACTCCTAACATGCTCCATTCACTTCCATGGGAGTTCCAAGAACAGCAGAGCAAGTATGCATGCTGGGAGTTGTAGTTTTGCAACAGCTGGAGAGCCGTACGTTCCCTACCCCTGATCTAAATCAACATGTTGCAGGACTGCAGGGGAAAAAACACCCTGCGTTTTACTGTACCAGCAAAGCAAATGAGATTTCATTTGATCCACACATGGTGGGAAAGAAGTACTGCAGCAATGCTGTTTTTTTTTTAATTCTCCATAGACTTATGGGGAGAAGTAAAAATTAAAAATGCAAATGGGGGAAATTTGCAGAGGATAAGATTTATTTATATTGAAGCTACCCAGCAGAAACTCTGCAGCATTTCAGTTCTGTGTGTCCTTACCTTTAAGATGTAAGGCAGGGGGCTGGAGGTTGCTGTAGCTTATACTTACCTCTATTGATCCCCTGCTGCTGCTGTTCTGAGGCCAGATCCCTACTGCACTCCACATATTGCACCCATCCTGCAGGTAATGGCTGGGAATACATTCTCAGTTGTGCCATAATATCATCTTTCAGGGATATCCGTATTCCTATTTCACACATTTATGGAATATGCACAAGATATGTTATAAAGCTAAAGCCCCATGTTGCAAAAATGCAGCATTTTTGCCACTGCTGAAAGAAATACTTCATTTTACAGGACCTGCAAAGGGAAGGAGATTCTGGGTAATCCCATCTACAATTGCAAAAACAAAATCCTCTGCAGAAAAACTCAGCAAAAACATTGTGGAAAAAAAATGTGATGCGTTTCCGCTACCTTTTTTCTTACAGAGTTTTTTTTAGTTGCGTTTCACTACATGGGGTCTTAGCCTAAATGTGTAATAGATACGGGTTCCACCGCTGAAATCTGCATTTATTTCAAGTACAGGAACTCTAGACCCCCATTTCATGGCTGCAAAGGCTGAAGAGTTGTCCGCACAGGCACAGATCTCTCCATTCATGTCTGAGTTCCAAAAATAGCGGAGCAGGCAGCCGCAACCACTCTCAGGACTCCCATACACGTGAATCAACTGTTCCAAATTCCAGCTCCCTAGGACTATAAGAGGATGGATAAAATGATATTCCTTTATTGATCTCATAGAATAAAAGCCACACAGCTCAGATGCTGACATATTAGAAACCAAAGTTCTTCCTGAAAGCATGGCACTATCTGGAAAGACTCCTACGTCCTACCTACTTCCTAAGGACTCAGTCACACATTCGCACGGCAGCATCATTTCTCGTAAACGTCATACGTGTCCATTCATTTTAATTTTTATTAAGATACGGTCTGTATAAATAATCAAAGCTTGTCCTTGTTTTTTCACAGATGCATTCTATCAATGAAAGTCTATGGATCTGTGAAAAAAAGGTTGACATCTGTGTATCATCCGTTTTTTAGAGATATGCAAAATATAGAAAATTTTAAAAAACTGATTTGCTTTTCACAGATGTGAAAAGCAGAATAACTATGGACAGAATACCATCTGCAAATGAGCGGGCACGGATCTCACATGTTTGCGGCCCGGGCTCACTGAGAGCAGTGAATGGGACAGTATATGGATGCCCATCAGTCCATCTGTATCAACATGAAGTAACATACAGTATATAACACTATCATCCTAATCCTGTAATTTATCACATGTAAACCGCAGATCAGCCAGTTCTCCACATAATAAGTTATTTACAAATTCATCTAGACAGCATGGAGCCCCTTGTATCCCTGCCATAACTATGACGTTATTATTGATAATGGTATACAGGCTCACATCTATATACAGTACCTGTGGTGACTCCAGTCTGTACCAAGAAGATCCAATAAAAGCCTCCCCCCCCCATCTCTGCCCCTACTAGCGGGCGCAACCATTACTATTCCAATGACAGTGAAATGTGCCGTCTCCATTATCATGCTGCATAACATGTTTTGACTTGGTTGAAGAGTTGCTGGCGTTACGATTTGTTGCAGTGGTGCAACCCACATAATGGAGTTCACATGAAATCAAATATACCACATAGCTTGAATTACAGATAAAATAAGTGTGGATGTAATGTGCGGTATTATAGGATGTACATCTATATCTATCATTCTAAAGACATGAATGCAGAGGACCATGTATGCACGGTGAACTCTCCATTCTTAGCGGCCACATCCTGTTCACAAGAGATAGGAGCCACAACTATCACACGTTTATAGTATATACTGTGGATATGCCATGTATGAGAGGGGAATATACCTCTTTAGTGTGCTTGTGATAAGGAATGGAATAAAACATGTAGAGGCCCTATACGCTACAGCTGGAGCTTTATCACAGCTATGTACTAACAGTGACTGGGGTCAATAGATGTATTAAGTAATAATTGGAAAGAATTATAAAATTAACAGGTATATTGAATCTTACAATTGGACTTCAAGGGAACCTGTCATGATGAAAATGCAGGCAGAATGTTATAGAGCAGGAGATGCCGAGCAGATTGATAGTGGTTTGGTTAGAAAAGTTCTAATATTACTTTAATCATTTGTATCTCTGACCATTCTAGACTTAGAAGTCCAGTGAGTGGTTCTGATAAGGTTAGAGTCGTGTTTGACTAATTGACCAATAATCTTGGGTAACTGGCGTTGTCTTATTTGATAAGAGCTAAGGGCTAGCGACGAGGTATTGATACCAAACGCAAAGGTATTAATGTGTGCTGGCGCACTTTTTATTAAAAACACAGGGGTTGAACAGTAGCAGAGAATGGAAGTGATATAACAACAACCTAAGTCTTCATATTCATTCCTGATTGGTATGGAACATCTCAATCAAACAGAAAAAGTTTAAGCAGTTCCATATATAGCCAGCTACTCCCGGTCCTGCGTGGTAACCTTGGGGTGCTGTCTTCTGGCAGCAAGCCAAGCATTTGTTTTTCTTGCACCCATCCTGGATGCAGGCGCCATCTTATCATATAACATTATACCAGTTTCAAGCATAAGCAACTATATCTAGCATTCATTCTATCTCTGTATCTATAGGGAAGACTGCTGAGTAGAGATGAGCGAATACTATTCGAAACTATAGTTTTGAATACCTCGCTCCATAGGAATGAATGGAAGTAACCGGCGCCCAGCACTTAACCGCTTGGTGTTCGGCTGCTTCCATTCATTCCTATGGAGCGAGGTATTCGAAACTATAATTTCAAATAGTATTTGCTCATCTCTACTGCTGAGTAAGACCTCCCACTGGACTCCTAAGCTAAGAATACAGAATGAGCAGAGATGTAAATGAATAAAAGACACCTTTTGCTAGTTTCACACTAAAGTTCGGGTTTTCAGTCTTCAGGTTCATTTAGAGACCCAAAAAATGGAAACCCAGTCCAGCTTGGAAAGACCTGAGAACCCCGTAGACTATAATGGGGTCTGCCCAGTTTCTACCCGAAAAATGCATTTTTCAAAAGGAATGGGGAACAGAATCCCCGAACATAGGGCGAGCACTAGTATGAACCCAGCCTTATCCTACAAACCTATATATCAATCTGCTCTATAACATACTGCCTGCAGATTGGACTTTATCTTAAGTGTGATGCGGTTGCTTTCATACACGTTTACATTGTATATTGTTTCTATATTTTTGTGTGTTTTTTTCCATTACTAATATATGCTCCTGTGTTATATAAGCTCCAAATAAAATGATTCTTATATTCTTTTGCCCTCAGGGATCTCTGTGCAAGTATCTAAGTGTGCACACTAATGACTGGCTGAGCTCCTGTCGCCTGGCACACTCGGTAACCAGGGGACTGGCATATCTACACACAGAGCTATTACGAGGAGGTAATTACTGAATTTTGCTTGCAATAGAGAAACAGAGGAAAAAGTAACATTCCAATTAGGAATAAAATTGATAAATGCGTGTATCAGCCTTTTTGTATAATGTAATGTAATCCTGTTATACCAGTGCTTGGATGCCAGGATCGTGCGAAAAAGAAATAACAGATAATATTCCACTCAATCCCACGAGTATCCAAATGTAAAATAAAATGCTGTAATATTAGAACAGAATGCCTGCAGATTAATTGGAAACCTGGAGCCGATACCTGATCAATAAAAATGTGTCCAGGTGGCAATAAAGAGAGTCTGTCACCAGATCTGTCCATATGTACCAATGGTGTGAAGGGTAATACATAAGCTTTATAAACTTACCCTTCCCGAGCTTCAGCCATTGGTCAGTTTTCAGAAATTAAGCTTTTATTCTTTATACCGTACAAATGAGCAAAATGGTCCATAGATACAATAATAACACAACTAAAATCAATCTGCTTTATTAGATCATTAGAAATGTCCAAGGTAAAGAAGAGGCCTTATATCTAAGACTAATAACAATTCTGGGTGGTGGTGCTGGTTGCAATATAGGGACAGAACAGCAGGAAAAAGGATATTGTATGGATTGCTAGAGATGGAAACATTTAATGGACTTCCCAAGTGGGAAAAGAAGCTATAAATACAGCGAACAACAATACCTGGCGGAAAATCACCAGAGGGGAGAACAAGTACGCCAATAGTCATACATAGTAATATAGTGACCGGCCCAAGTAGGTCATACTGTAGAGCCAAACAGTCAAAGAAAGACCACCACCTCAGGACCCTGACACGTCACCATAGAGCGTTCTCCAGGACACTTGATAGATACTGTATATACTCGAGTATAAGCCGACCTGAATATAAGCCGAGGCCCCTAATTTTACCAATGCAGCAGCTACTGGAAAATTTCAAAAATTAAAATGGTCGGAGTTTTTGGGTGCAGTAGGTGATGGGAAAGGGGAGGGGGTGTTTTGGTTGTCTGTCTGCCCCTTCCCTGAGCTTGAGGACTGTTTCCCCCCCCCCCACTTGGAATTCAGCCTGGCTGAATATAGGGTATCTGCAGTGCTCCTATTAACCCCTTTCCGATGGAACAGGAGCACTGCAGTTCCCTTATATTCAGTAGACCGGGCACTGTCAGACACAGGGATACCTAATGTGTTTGTGTTTCACAGTCATTTTCTACTTTTGTATGTATTCTAGGGAAAGGAGGGATTTAGACTTTTTTTTTATTTTTTCTTTTTTTTAAAGCTTTTTTTTTCTATTCAGTTAAAAATATGATATAAGAACACAGGTACTGGTTTTACCTATCTATAAAATCCAACTTCATCTTGAACCAAGTTTCTGAATATATTTCTGAGAAGCTGCACTTTTTCTCATAAAGCACCATTAAACCATGGCAATCTCTTTCGATACAGATCACTACAAACCTGCTATTTCTCACCGTGACCTCAATAGCCGTAATGTTTTGGTGAAGAGCGACGGCTCCTGTGTGATCAGTGACTTCGGCTTGTCCATGCGCCTGACAGGAAACAGGCTGGTGAGACCAGGAGACGAAGATAACGCAGCCATCAGTGAGGTAGGACTCCTTCATACATGGTGTCTTCATCAAAATTTCCTCGAAAGTAATACACTGTTCACACTGGACAATAATTTTTCCAAAGTGTTACTTTCCACATTATTAGAATGATACCTACATATTATGCGTATAAAATTAAGTAATGAGAAAATTATCGGTGACCAGAACTGATCAGTTATACTTAAAAAGTATTATTGATGTGACATCTGTGAATTCTACATCACATGTGACCTATTAAAATGGCAGCAATGCACAGTATATGGACCCATAGTAGAACATGTTGCAATGCACATGACCAACTCTCCACACAACTCCACAGTCTCCTTGAAAAAAAAAAAAAAAAACTAGGCAAAAATCGCAAATATTTGTAGGGATTTTCATGTATAACTGCAGCCTAACATGTAGGACTTGTTCTATATTTTGCGGCCCGGACTGTAATTCACGGTCATGTTTTTGGGCCCATAGAACGGAATGGGTCAGTTTGCTATCTGGGAATAACACGGATAGCACATAGATCACAGCCACGGTTGTCTGCAAGAGGCCTTAGCCTGACAGTAATGACAGAGGGCTAGAACACAATCTACAACATATCTGAGATGGATACAGCATGCTGTGGTGTTTCTTATTGCCATGAGGTGAAAATTGTGGCGTTATTAAACATAACATCATAAAACTGACTGTGGTGTTTACTTGTACAGTCATTCGATTTTTCATAAAAGTAGTAATAAGAACATTTCCTATGAGGTTTTACTGGGGCTCATTTATCTTTCATCTCTGGCCACTGAATCCTCATTGTTCATTCCAGCTGGAATAAGCTAGCTCTAGTCCAATTTGATCAATAAAACGTTGGGGATTTATGGGTTAAAAGTGGTACAGATAAAATCCAGAGCGCTATCGCACATTGCGTATTAAACCTTATACTGAGATTAGAATTTCATCTGAAAACACGTTATCCTTGGTAGGGTTGTTCTATCCTATTTATTTCAGGCTACACAAGGTCATATTTATATTGTAGCAAAGAAAAAAAAATATTCATTTATCTGAGGTCTGTAACATCTCTCAGTGCATGATGTATCTCAATATGACGGAGACGCTGGACAATTGTCTGATGCAAATGGAAAAGCATCAGAACAAGGCTTTATTATAAAGTCTGCTATGGGCCAGGGCCCCTCATTGTGAATATGCAGCGTTTTGGCTGCAGCAAAAAAACCACTGTGTTTTACATTACCTGCAAAGTGGATGGCGAATCCCATCCACACCTTGTAGAAAAAAATCCGTCCCAGAAATGCGAGTGTTTTTGAAATTGCAGCATGTCAATTATACCTACGGAAATGCTGGTATATGTATAATATATATATATATATATATATATATATATATATATATATAAAATGTATATAATGCTGGTATATAATATACATATAGGTATAATAGGGGCAGAAAGTCCACAGAGGAAAACAAGGCTGCGGATCGCTACGTCTCTCATTTAAAATATTCCTTTCGTATCCACTTGTGTTTGGCTCAGAAACTGCACTGAAAACTGCCACAAAATCTGCATGTCAGGTTCCAGCTTGAGGCTGAGACCACACGTTGAGGAAAAGCTGCTTTTATTGTTGCAGATTTTGCTGCATTCTTTCAGCCGAAGCCAGTAGTGGATTTAGCATATTTAGTTCCTTATATCTCCCATTCTTTTTGAAGCTCTCAAAAAACGGCAGCAAAACATGCAACAGAAAGGCTGAGGCCCCACGTTGCGGAAACGTAGTATTTTTTTTGTTGCATATTTTGCTGCATTTTTTTGAGCCAAAGCCAAGAATGGATGTAAAAGGAATGGGAAATATATAAAAAGTACTTATACTTCTCCCTTCTGCTCAATCCACTCCTGGTTTTGGCTCAAAAAAATGCACCAAAATCTGCAACAAAAAAAGCTGTGTTTCCACAACATGGGGCCTCAGCCTTAGGCCAGGGCCCCACGAGACGTAAATGCCACGTTTTGCCCGCAGTGGAGACGCTGAAGGAAAAATTGCGGCATTTTACAGTGCAAGCAAAGGGGATGGGATTCATGCGAATCCCATGCCCACTTTGCGGAAGAAATCGCAGCGCGGACATGCTGTGATTTGCAAAGCCGTTGCAAATTGGCTTTGCAAATTGCAGCATGTCAATTATATCTAAGGAAACGCCGGCGGCTTTCCCGTAGATATAATGTTAAGGGAAAATCCGCAGAGGAAAACTCTGTGAACTTTCTCTTAAAAGCGCTGAGGAAAGAACCGCAATGTGTTCCCGTGGGGCCTTAGCCTTAAAGGGGTATTCCCATGTACATAGTTTTTTAAAAATTTGTAGATAATTAAATGTTAAACATTTTTGCAAATATAAGTAATTAAACATTTTGCAGAGTTTTAAAGATTTTCTCTAAATATCTTGTGGTCACAGTCTTGTCTTGATCGGTTTCCAGTGGATACGACCATGAGTGCAGGACCTTTCTAAGGTCAGAAAATCGACCATGATTTCCTTGTTGTGGCCAGGATATCTTCTCATACATGTAGTGTAGTGAAGGATTCACTGGATACAAAATTCAGCAGTGTGTTTTCCTGAAAGCTGTCACTGCTAAGAAGGAAAGGTCTACCAATCCATTCTGGATTTGGGGTCAAAATTATGTTCCCTACAGTACTGTTTGGTCTGGCTTACATCTGTGTCAGTATTCCTTTCGGGGAGTCCGCATGGGCACCCCCCAAATGAAATACCGAATGCATTGACAAGCGGTGAGCTTATAAAAGCACACGGACCCTTATAGACTATAATGGGATCTGTGTGTTTTCCATGTGGTGCTTCACGAACTAGTTTCCTTTCCGCATGACTCGTGCAGAGACCACGCGGAAAACACACGGAACCCTTTATAGTCTATGGGGTCCGTGTGCTTTCAGTGCTCACCGCTTCTCAATGCGTTCAGTATTCCATTTGGAGGGGTTCCCATGTGGACTCCCCGAACTGAATACCGAATGCAGATGTGAACCAGGCCTTACTGGTTGGATATTGAGTTGCTGACAGACTCCTGTGGACGATGAAAGTGCTGCTTTTCTCTTACCCTACAGTAAGTGTTATAAAAACCATTGTGTAGTAGAAGTGTTACATTAGACACTCAGGGACATACTGCAGCTGCCAGTTTCCACCCTTTAGATAAATGACCAGTTATTTCTTGTTTATCTGCAGGTGGGCACTATTCGGTACATGGCGCCTGAGGTCTTAGAAGGGGCAGTGAACCTGCGGGACTGCGAGTCTGCACTGAAGCAAGTGGACATGTATGCTCTGGGTCTGATCTATTGGGAGATCTTCATGAGATGCACTGACCTCTTCCCAGGTGAGAGAGCTATACCTGTTTCATATATCTCTTGGCTGATGTTATTTCTAGTATCTATTACTACAAAGCTGGATGATAAAAAGGTGTGAATGTGATGGCACCCTGGTGATGGATGTGCATAGGCCAAAGCTGTAGCTAGGCTTTCCTTCTCCAGGACAAAGGCTCAGTTCACTACCTTTATTCTGTATGTAACGTTGACTCCTGAAAACTTCTAACAGGGAGAGTAATAATATATAGGGTGATGGTCCTGCAGGTTACTGTAGTAAGATATATGTTTTAATGCCCCTGGCTCCACTGTCACTGATGCCCAGAAGGCAGCCCCTTCATGTTCAGTACTCTGCACTGTATCCTCCCTATCCCTGGGGTAGGCAACCTTTGGCAGTCCAGCTGTTGTAAAACTACAACTCCCACCATGCTCTGCTGTTCTTGGAACTCCCATGGAAGTGAATGGAGCATGTTGGGAGTTGTAGTTTCACAGCAGCTGGAGAGTCGAAGGTTGCTGACCCCTGCCCTAGCCTATCCCTTTAGTCTATCTCTAAGAGCCAACTGAGCCATAATTTTGAGCAGAGGAGGGCAGCTAGGGGGCGTACAGCATGGAGAGCCCAGGACACTGCACGTAAAGCGGTCATTGCAGTCATGGTCTGGGGTCAAAATGGATCCCTTCAAATAATTGCATTATTGTTAAATTTCCCATTATTCAAATGAGACTGTGTGAGTCTACCTGACAAGGCAGCTGCAGTCAGCCGCTTCTCTCTGCAACATTATTCCTATACAACAGCTTTGCTTCTCTTGGGTCTATCCTTAGAATTTGTTATCAGGGGAGATAGGAACCAGCTTTATTTTGCTGGAATTAAAAACCCATCCCTGAGAGTACAATACAGAATACAAAGCTAGCCAACAAATCTTAACAAAATGAAAAATACGGGCAGATTCCAATCTACTGTGACTGCAATGCAGAACAAAACAAATCCAATTATATTACTGCAGTATCTACTAAACTATATAAATACCATAAAGGTATGGTTACACTGCTTCATTTGGAACGGTTTTTGAGTCTTGAGTCTCCATATGCTGTGTCTCTTCAGAGAGAAACTGTACCCCTTCCCAAACCCTGTAGTAGAAAGTCAAAGCTGGGCACTGGGTTTCTGTTGCCGTTACTTCTGCAGGCGGATTAGTTTTATGACTGGAGTTCACCATTGTGTGGCCACTGCGGTTTGGGGGCTATTTCTCTCTTTTAAACCTTGGGAAGATGGGCTACACTTTTAGTAGTAATGCAGTTCGACACTAAAATAGTCAGTTTTTGCTTATATCCTGGAGCCTTCAGGGTGCTAATACTTTATCAAAGTAGTTTGCTGGTGAACTAAAGTTCCAATACAATGGCACCTTCACATTTTTCCACTTTGTATTGAGCCGCTCTGACATTTGGACATCGTAAACCTAGACCAGGCAGTCTATAAATGTGCCAGATTTATCCCAATAGGTGACTATGGGCTGCAGAATATGGACTGCCATAAACGGCAAGAGCAGGGAATTGTTTTGCCTATTATAAAGAAGACCACCGCTTACAAAATGAGAAATTTCAAAAATGGAGATATATTAAAAAATTGTTGTACCTGCAGTCACACATCTGTATGTGTGTGTGCGCGCCTCAGCTTTTTTGTCTTTCGTCCTCGTGGAGACCTGTAAAACTGTCTTATCTAACGCCTTATGTTTCACGTAAACTGCAACAGATAGCAGATAGCAAGATGTAGATGTAATCTCCCTCTCGTTTCACTGTCAGCGGCACTAAAGTTTCTGAGATACCTCTGTCTTAGAGGTCAGGTAACTGTATATGGCTTGTACTGAAGGACAACAGCCCAAGACCAGCAAATCTGCACACAGTCGTCTTATTTCCCTGCAAGTCTCATGCTCAATAAAGGCATATACTACGTATATATCCTACTAATATTATAACTGTGAAAGTTTGTGTGTTTGGATGTTTGTGTGTTTGTTTTTGGATGTTTGTTCCCTAATCATGCCTAAACTACCAAACGGATATGCGTGAAATTTTGCATATACTTACCTTGGGTCCCGGAATGAAAGATAGGCTACTTTGTAGATGCCTCCGCCACCGGTCTTCATGTCAAATCACGCCAATGTTTGCTCCGGTATCTGCTTGAGGACCTGAGATGATGTCATCCCAGGCCCTTGTGAAGTAACCACATTGGCTCGTACTGCAGTGTGGGTGGAGCTGTCGATCGGGCAGCAATCTAAGGAAGATGGCAGCGCTCACTCGCTGGGGAGAGGACCGCGCATACAGCCTCAGTGTCCAGCCGCGCGCCCAGTGTATCGGCTATGCCTTTCCACTCAGTATGCCAGGACATTGCCATGTTCACCCTCGCTTGGGCCAGGAGGTTCCGCAGGTTCAGATAGTTAGCAGGCAGAGGTCGGGGAAGGTGGAGACAGGTTCAGATACAGTTAACAAGCAGAGGTCAGGGAAGGTGGACACAGGTTCAGATACCGATAACAGGCAGAGGTCAGGGAAGGTGGACACAGGTTCAGATACCGATAACAGGCAGAGGTCAGGGAAGGTGGAGACAGGTTCAGATATAGTTAACAAGCAGAGGTCAGGGAAGGTGGAGACAGGTTCAGATACAGGTAACAGGCAGAGGTCAGGGAAGGTGGAGACAGGTTCAGATACAGTTAACAAGCAGAGGTCAGGGAAGGTGGACACAGGTTCAGATACAGGTAACAGGCAGAGGTCAGGGAAGGTGGACGCAGGTTCAGATATAGTTAACAAGCAGAGGTCAGGGAAGGTGGAGACAGGTTCAGATACTGTTAGCAGGCAGAGGTCAGGGAAGGTGGACACAGGTTCAGATACAGTTAGCAGGCAGAGGTCAGGGAAGGTGGAGACAGGTTCAGATACAAGCTTAACAGCAGAGATAAGAATGTTAGCAGACATCCTAATTTAGCAATAACATCTACGAATATGAATGTAATTTTATTTTACTCTACTACTTTCATTCGTAAACCAAATACATCTATGAACTAAACCAGCATAGTGCTGCAGTCATTTGTACTCATGCATTACATGCTTAAAAAGTATGTTTTATTCAGAGGGAAATGCTGCCCGCGTATACTGTATACTGCGTATACTGAATTGTCCAGAGATAATATTATACTGCCATCTAGTGTTAAAAATCAATACTACATCTCTGTTGATGTTTCTCACTTATTATGTAGACAGCGTGCTAAGACATAGGAGAATTTATTATGATTGCTGCTTGTTACACTGCTGTCAGATGCACCAAATTATTAATAGGTGCCCATTTATTAATTTTACTGCATCTTGGGTGGGCCGTGCCTTAGAAGCTAAGCTCTACGCCAGTTATATGGCTGGGCTGGTGTAGATGTCAGCCATTATTTGCAGAAGTTTTCTGGCACATATAATGTTAAATTTATTGGACCATGAAGCCCTGCTCTCTTTTTAATGAGGGATGTAAAAACAGTGAAAACTTACAATGCTTGACATATATAAGGCAGTGTGCAAAAAATTGTGACTTTTGTCACACATTTTAAAGCAGAATCTGACATTAAATGTGGGATAAATTAAAAATAATTAATTATGAAATAAATAAATAATAAATATAATAATTAATAATACAATAATTTTATTTATATAGCGACAACCTATTCCACAGCAAAATTTCATTAACTTCATCTACACATTGTAGATAAAAAGAGCTGCAGAAAACCCTGCAGAAAAATACACATTTTCTCTTTGTTCTTTCCATAGTGTTTTTAGCTGTGTTTCACTACCTGAGTCTTAGCCTTTAAGAATCAAGTCCACAACCAGGGGCGTAACTACCGGGGTAGCTGCGGTGGCGGCTGCCACAGGGCCCGGGACATTAGGGGGCCTAGCGACAGCCGCTACCACTGTGTTTTTTTGTTTTTTTTAATAGGCTGTTACCAGCTGGAGTGACTCCACCCGGTAACGGGCCCTTATTTACTTACCGATCCTGGCAGGAACCGCAGGCCCCATAAGCACTATTATCCTCAGCGGTCTGAAAATAATGATCGGAGGTCTAGGAGACGTAAGGGAACATATAAAACAGGGTTACTTTCCTCTCTGGGCAGGCGTTAGGCCTACTTGTGTGACGTCACATGACCAGGACCTGCATCCACATGCGTCGTGACGAAGGCTTCCCAGTCACATGATGTCGTCAATGAAGACGATATGTTTTTATCCCCCTGGGTCTCCGATTATTATGAAAAGACCCCAGAGTATAATAATTGTTCATGGGTGCCCACAATGGAGCATAATACTATGTATAGGGGCCACTATGGGGGATAATACTGTGTGCAGGGGCCACTATGGGGCATAATACTGTGTGCAGGGGCCACTATGGAGCATAATACTGTGTGCAGGGGCCACTATGGGGCATAATACCGTGTACAGGGGCCACTATGGGGCATAATACTGTGTGAAGGGGCCACTATGGGGCATAATACTGTGTGAAGGGGCCACTATGGGGCATAATACTGTGTGTAAGGGACACTATGGGGCATAATAGTGTGCGCAGAAATGCGGGGGGCGGGGGGTTGGTCGAGATCTTTGGCGTCGGTTGGGGGCCCCATGTTAAAAGTGCCACGGGGCCCCGCCATTCCTAGTTACGCCACTGGCCACAACTGCTCCAGTACAAACCACAGTAAGAACCTGTTACTATCTATATACACTTAGCTGACTTACCCAAATAATCCTGGCATTGTTCAATGACATGTGCCTTATAGCGGAATATAGCAAGTACTATAGTGAAAAGGCTCGCTGGCACATCCATGGGGGTTATGTCAGTATTCGTATATCCTCATTACGTAAAAAGAAAAAAAAAGCGACCAAATTCAATGAAATGTTGTATGTGTTACCTATTCACAAGCAAGTACTGAAAATGTCAGAATGTACTGTTGACAAGTCCAGTCCAGTGTTGGCTGTAGTGCCAAGTACATGTTATATGATCTCGCCTCAGGAGCCAAGTGACAGTGATACAGTTTGTGGCCTGTTGTCAGCTGCCAGTCATATGGTGCCGATCCTGGTGCCAGGTTTCAGTAATGCTATTACATCTCTAGCTGCCAATATCTAGGCCACATGAGGCTTCCAGGCTGCTGTTGAGGAAAACAGTATGAGGTTAAGGCCTGGTATTCCGTTCGGGGAAGCCACTTGGGGACCCCCTGAACAGAATTACCGAACACATTAAAAAGCGGTTAGCTAAGAAACCACACGGACACCATAGACTGTAATGGAGTCCGTGTGTTTTCCGCGCGGTGTATGCATGAATTATCGGGTGAGAAAAATACTGCAAGGATTATTGAAGGATTTTCAATTGTTTATTTATATGCTGTGGTTGTAGAGTCAGTCCTAAGTACACAGCTACCCTGCAGCTAGACAGCCATGTTTAATTGATTCCAGGGCAAAATATACAATTATTGTCATATATTAATACAATATATAATGAACTATATGAGTAATACAATGATCTATGTATAGGAGAATCGGTGCCCGAATATCAGATGGCATTCCAGGCAGAAGCGGGTAACCACCCAACATTTGAAGACATGCAAGTATTGGTGTCCAGGGAAAAGCAAAGGCCAAAGTTTCCAGAGGCGTGGAAGGAGAACAGTCTGGTAAGCGCATGGTCATCTGTTTCATTGCATTGAGAGTCTCATAGGGATTTGGGATGTTTACAGTAATAGCCAAGGAGCAGGAGAACCACAGATGTCAATTCAATACATGTCTTGTAAGGCTTTGTTTCCCCTGTAGCCCAGATTGTGGATCCAACCAGAAAGTTCTCACATAATCATCAGAATTCTAACAACTCATTTTTATGGATCAGTTTATCTTCAGACATCCATGACTACAATAGGGAATGACTACAATAGGGAATGACTACAATTAGGGGATATTCACATGTGGCACAAATAGAGAAAGCCTTGACAATACATCATGCAACATCCCACAGTAAATATTGTAAGGTTGTATAATTGTTCTTGAGACAAGTAACATACTCGAACTTCTGAAACGTTAATCCTCCCATTCATGTGACGATCTGGCCCGCTCAACACTCAATGACAGACATCTATGTAACAGGCTATAGAGGGGAGGATGCCGATTATTTGGTAGAGGACTCATGTGAACAGTTTTCTGCAAATGCCAGGAGGTGCATTAGGTAGTGAGACTGTATTTTACAATATACTGTTAGTTAATGGTGCAATTTCAAGGAAAAATATTACACTGACTATAGGGTAAGGGGATTCTTTCTTCGAGACCATAAACACTTATATTGGTAAAACTGTATACAAGCAGCAAAGCAGGCATGCCTGTACGTATAGGACTCCCAGATTTTCTTACAGAATATGTCATCCAATAAAGCACTGGCACGCAGCAGTATGATAGAGGCTTTCTAGAGACATATATATTTATTTGGATCTTCTTTAAATAGAAAGTTATCGATCTTAATAATATACTTTGATTAAATAATGTTCCAAGTTCAGGTATCTCCACTTCTCATATTTCAACACAGACAAGAAGATTACCTCCTTACCATTGATTGTAAACCCCACATAGTGTCCCACTTCACATGGAGTCCATAACGGCTCCCATTATACCTATAGGGAAACCGCCAGCATTTCCGTAGTTATAATTGACATTCTGTGATTGCTAAAACCGCAGCAGTTTTGGAAATCTGTGTGTACCCAATGCAAATTTTCCTATTCTGTGGGCCAGCCTTAGGTGGGATGGTGTAGATAGGGGAAGAGCAGCTAGAGACAGTCAGACCACTTCATCTGTGTAAGTGGAGCCTACTGGACTGGGAGAGGGGCATTAAAATCAGGATATCTGTGGTATTTCTTTTGTTTGCAAAAGATTCAGATAACTGTTTATGTCCAACCCCTTCAAGCATATCCTGAGTGGTGGGAACAAAGATAAAATACAGTTAGCTTGACCGGCAGAATAAAGGCGCACATATAGTAGAGGCAAACCATGTGGCTCCTATGTGGCCCTTGGTAAGAGCTGGCTGCCTCCTTGCGTCTTGCTACTAGTGAGAAGCTGTGCAGGACTGCCCTTTGGTTAGTAAGCCGACTGTATCCTGTTGACATAATATGTTGTTTTCCTTCTTCTAATGTTCACTAAGGAGCTTAAACATGAGATTACTGCTCAGCCCCAAGATCATGTTTTGTTCCAATCATCCAGTTTGTGCCCGTTTGGATATTTGGCATGACACAATAATAAATTTAATGTATATAGTTGTGGTGGATTAAATACAGGCCAGACAATAATCCTTAGGGAGCCTTCACACGGAGTATACGCTCCGCTCATTCTGAACGTAAAACTCGTTCAGAATGAGCGCGTAAAAACCAGCTACTATTGACTTGAATGAGTGCCGGCATACGAGCGCTACCCATTGAAATCAATGGGAGGCTTTTTTTCCCTATTGCTTTCAATGTGATACATGCGTATGCCGGCACCCATTCAAGTCAATGGGAGCTGGTTTTAACGCGCTCATTCTGAACGAGTTTTACGTTCAGAATGAGCGGAGCGTATACTCCGTGTGAAGGCTCCTTTAGAGATGTAGTAATGAAATAGAAACCTACAAAATTTTATAAAGCTATCAATGCAAGGAACATAGATTTACATCTCCATCAAAGCCATGGAGGATTCAAAGCTACAGACATTACCTGGAATCCTTATTAGGGGAAATCATGGACAACCACAAGGCCCTGTACAAAATGGAGTGTGGTCACCCCTAAGTTATCGCACTTATAGTTCAAATCACTTTGATGCTATTGGGCTCATCTCCTATTTATATTAATGACTCAGCCACTGCACAATATACAGCACCATTGTGTAAAGGATAGGCTATTCATTTTTTTTAGCCTGGGTCACCTCTTTTATTTTCCCTGTACTGATGGACAACACATTCTTGATTATTGCTTTCCTTGTTATCTATCTATCTATCTATCTATCTATCTATCTATCTATCTATCTATCTATAAATCAAGTACTATTTCCTGAAATTTTCAGTCTAGCCACTAAGCCTAATAATAGACAGACACATGCCAAATCTGGAGGGCTATTTTTTTTGCAGGAGTCACCTCATTTACATCACAGTCAAGAGAGACAGTACAAAGGAAGATAACACCTCAATAGATAACTCCCCTTAACCATCACTGAATCAATTACTGACAATAGATGACATCACATGTTATTTACTCCTCTCTCTGCACAGAATAACTCTCCCACAGACCTCAATCCATTTGCTCCATGCTATTGATGCCTATGGCCATGAGACTTCTGTAAAGCATATCACATTATTACTGTGACAAGATATTGGCCCCCATAATTATTTACAAAAAAACAGATTTTTAAAAACTCTATCAGCAGGAAAAGATTAGAAAAAGTGATCTCTTGGCTTTTAATAAAAGTAAAAAAATGGGTGATCCCTTCCCTTTAAGCCTTAGACCCATAGAGCTCAGTGTAATATTAGTCCCTAATGCTAGTGAAGATATAATTTACAAACAATAATGGATCAGTAATAAATATTTGCCAGTGTGTATAATATCAATGCTTTTCCTCCTTGTCATTGCCATCCTTTGTTGGTCAGGCCTGGTTCACATCTGCATTTGGTATTCTGTTCGGGGAATCCGCTTGGGACCCCCTGAATGGAAACCTACACGCATTAAAAAGTGGTTAGCTAAGAAATCACACGGACCCCATAGACTATAATTGGGGTCTGTGTGGTTTCCGCTCGGTTTCGACACAACCCATGTGAACCCCATGTGTGGTTGGATTTTACTTGATAAAACAACACTGAAGTATGGAAACAAAGAGTAGGATCTACTTGCTAGATACAATGTCATCCATGTAGTCTTTCTGGTTCCTGCTACACCCTGCATATTGTCAGTACTGGAGTTCTATAGCTTGGATGAAACCACCCTATGTGGCAGTATAAGTGCCCCCTGGGGCAAGACAAAGCTGTGTGAGTCCGCTCTATTCAAGCAAGTAAGATCATGTCTGCACTTCATGTTTCCTATGAGGCTTGGTTCTACAGCATATTACATAGCTAGCGTTAATACTGATTGACTATCCTGCTGTATATGAGGCAGGTAATCGCTGTGGCAAGGTAGAACTTGCACTGTATAAAGCATTGCTCCAGTTAAGATCAAATATTCCACAAAACCGGATTTATTTTAATTCTGTCTCATTTGGATTTGTTTTGCACAGGCTGTGAGGTCACTAAAGGAAACCATAGACGATTGCTGGGATCAGGATGCCGAGGCCCGTCTGACAGCACAGTGTGCAGAAGAGAGGATGGCTGAGCTTATGATGATCTGGGAGAGGAACAAGTCCGTGAGTCCGACCATCAATCCAACATCTACAGCAGTGCAGAACGAACGGTATGTTCACTGTCACTAAACCCAAGCCAAGGACTGAGCTGTGCCATTTGTTGTATGGAATGGGAATCCCCACATTGATGTAGCTTATTGGCAGTAAATGATGAAACACATTGTAGATTGTGTCACAGTGTGTTACCACTGTCTCTGGCAATAGGGATGACAAGACATATGTTACACTAGGAAACATGTCTGTTCCCATCTATATGTGTAATGATACAACATTGTAAGCAATAAATACTGATTTAAGTCCGGAGGCCCCAGTCCTCATAAATGCAGCCATTTTGCCGTGGCAAAAACCGCACCGCTGCCATTGGGGAAGTGACTTAACCAGCCGAAATTGGCAGGTTGGGCCAATCCACATCTAATGTTTATGGCTGGATTCCAACACCAACTTCTTTCATTTGTTTGATACTTGTTTTGCTTGGCTTTAGACTCACATTTTTTTTTCCCTATTCATCTTTCCTTATCCCAGTAACCTTTCACAAAGTCGGCGAATCCCAAAGATTGGACCCTACCCCGATTATTCATCATCTTCATTCATTGAAGACTCTGTGCACAATTCTGACACTATATTAAAGAACATCTCATCTGAGACCTCAATGTCCAGCACTCCTCTTACCTCCGGTGAGAAGAATCGCAACTCCATTAATTATGAACGCCAGCAGGCCCAGGCTCGCCTTCCCAGCCCAGAAACTAGTGTTACCAGCTTGTCCACCAACACTACCACTACCAACACTACCGGACTTACACCAAGTACTGGTATGACCACAATTTCTGAGGTTCAGCACTCAGATGAAGTAATGCATGGCATGCCGCCCACTGGCCCTACTCCTGTGTGTCTGCAGCTGACAGAGGAAGACTTAGAGACCAACAAGCTGGATCCAAAAGAAGTAGATAAAAATCTGAAGGAAAGTTCAGATGAGAATCTTATGGAACATTCCCTTAAGCAGTTCAGTGGGTCGGATCCTCTGGGTAGCACAAGCTCCAATTTGTTTTACCCACTGATAAAGTTGGCAGTGGAGTCCACAGGACAACAGGACTTTACCCAAATAGGGAATGGACAAGCTTGCTTAGTTCAGGATGTTCACCCTACACAACTCTATCCTCTTCCCAAGCAACAAAATCTTCCCAAGAGACCTACCACCCTCCCACTTAACACTAAATCCTCTGGTAAAGAGTCTAGGCTTAAGTTTGGCAGCAAACACAAATCCAACTTGAAGCATGTCGAAACAGGAGTGGCCAAAATGAACACAGTAAGTGCCGCTGAACCTCACGTGGTGACCGTCACCACTACAACAATTGGGGGCAGGACAGGCTATGTGAACTCTCAAGGTCCTTCAGCCCCAAATTCTAATACAGCCTTAGGACCCAGTACAAACTCAATGGCCCAAAGGGCCCAGGAGATTATACAGAGCCAGTTTAGAGGTGAGGACAGCCGCTTAAATATCAACTCCAGCCCTGATGAGAACGAGCCGCTATTGAGGCGAGAGCAGCAGGCTGGACAGGACGAGTCTGTGCTGGACCGACTAGGGGAAAGAAGGGATCGGCCTTCAGAGAGCAGGGTGAACTCAAATAACAATAATAACAGCGGCCAATGTGTTCTACAAGACCCGGGGACGCAAGTGGCAGTGGTAGAATCCAGGCAGCGTCCTACAAGACGAGCACAGAGACCAAACTCTCTAGACTTGTCCTCCTCCAGTATTATGGATAACTGCGGCATGCAGAGTAAGTATGATATTGGAATAGGAGTACAGAGCTCAATGTATTAGTATATTCATTCATGTATATATGCCGTATTTCTTTGATAACCTCAGACATGGTATTTTTATTATACTTCATTACAAATATTGAAGAACTATTATATTATATGATAAGACTAAAGTATAAATGCTGCCATCCTCCCAGTTTTCTCCCGTCCTCCCAGTTTTCTCATCAGTAATGGTCAAGGTGAACATTGTGGCCACAGAATACAAATGGTTGTATATGTATATGCCCACTTTATATTGTATTGTGAACATTTTGCTATTATTGTACACATAGGACATGTCAATCAATGACTTGGTTTATCGGTGAATCACCCCACAAGAAATAGCCCCTAGTAGTTTAGTGGGCCTGTTTTCTTCTGGACCTTTGAGGCCCTTTACTTTCTCCCTGCTGTTAGTCAGTTCCAGGAGCAGATAGATAGCAACATCGGAGACAATGAGATCAACTGAGCTTTGAAGGGAAAGTCGCCACAAGTGTACTGTACATGAGAATCTAAGAATGCTGTCAAGTTTTTATTTTCACTTGAGGTTGTGCCACAAGGACACATCCTCTGTTCATCTGAAAGTCCCCATGCATGTTCCTTGTACATAGAGTGCTAGTGAGCGTGCTTCATTCATTGCTATTGAGCTGCTGTCATGTAGTCTCCGGAAACACCAGCAGTCCCATAAGAGTGAAAAGAGCGCTGGTCAAGCAGGGACAAGGAGGAGGCATGCGGGACATTGTGGGACATTCAGCTTTGGGACCTGGTGGTCAGACCCCGAGCAATCTGACACTTTCCCTCTATCTTATCTATATGTATAAAAAAACGGGGAAGGTAAAAAACTAAAAAAACAAACAAACCTCTCCTCTGTGTTTCGGTCTGGTCCTACTGCTCTGGTGTTTTCTTCTGGTGCAAGTCCTCGCCGCACATGACTGTTGAAGCCAATTAGCCCCCTCAATGAAGGACATAGGTCGTCACTACCTGTGATATCCTGTGTCCTTCGCTGAGGCTGCTCATTGGTCTTAGCGGTCAAGTGACCACGAAGGCCAATCAGCGACCTAGGAATAACGGACACTGAATATCACAGTGCGGTGGGGATGTCTGCTGCAAGAAAACACCAGAGCAGCAGAACCGGACCGCACTGGGAGACACCGGAGCACTGAGGACAGGCAAGTATGGGCTTTTTATTTTTTTCACCTTCTCCTATACAAAAAAAAAATTATCCTGGACAACCCTTTTAAGGCACAACCCCTTTAATACTCTTAATATTCATGAAGAATGGCACAACCTTTTTATACGTGCAGAGAAACTGGATTGGTTGCCTATGTGTTTGTTACACACAATAATTCTCATACATATGTTTTTGTAGAAAAGGCAATCAAATTTTCAGATAAATAGTTGAACGTTTGAGAAGTGAATTACTATATGTATACATTGTTGATTATGGTGGGAGATATTTACTTAGTCCCCCTCCCTAAACTGACAAGGACAGAAGGTCACAGAGGTACCAAGTTGGAGCTCACATTAGAAAGGGAGGGGGAGGAGGGAGCAAGACCACCCTAAAAATAATATTCCAGCTCAACTAAAAGCGCATGGATCTGTTTTGGGGAAATATCCACAGAATGAACAGGATGGAGAACAGCAGTTTTCTGGTGTGAGTTATAATGGAAATCTACGCCCGTTCCTATTTGGCACAGATCTCCATTCTGGCCTCCATAAAACAGCCATGCTCTGCACCTGTTGGGGCCTTTATTAAGACTAGCGTATGAACTCCAGTCCTAAATGTGCCCCAATGTTATTTCTCATGTACACACACTGTACTAAAGATTTCTGAAAAGTTCACATAAAGGGACGTTTTAAGTGGGTTTCAGAGATTGCAGTCTCCTCGGCCTGCCAGTACTTGTACTTCTGCGTTCCTGCTCTATGTGGTTGTCACATTATGGACACATATTCCCTATGAACAGGACAGGGAATGAGTGTCTAACCAAAAATGAATAGAGCACTGGTGTGCTTGCATGACCAGCGCTGCATTCACTTCCATGGGGCTGCCAGAACTGTAATGCACCCACAGCCCCATAGAGTTGAATGGAGCGCTGCTCACGCATTTGCACTTGCACTCCATTCACAAGAAGGCCTTAGGGGAACTTTCAGTCCCTTGTCCTCCTGATCAATGGGGGACCTGGCGATCAGGCCCTCTAGCGATTGGACACCTATCCCCTGTTCTGTGGATATAGGATATTTGTTCATAGCTGCACAACCCCTTTACGCCTGCTTGTATTGTCCGAATGTTTAGTTACACTTTAATTAAGTTGCTGTCAACTTTTACGACATTGTAATTGTGTTAAATTAAGGTAAACCAATGTGTTATAGCACATAGCACCTAACATACTATGACAGAATGGCTACTTTTAACTATGTAACTATCGTCTTCATAAGAGGGCTTCTGCCAGTTACGTAGCTGTGACATCACAACATTGTATGCTGCTGTGACATCATAGTTTGGTATTAAACAGAAAAACTGCTATCACAACTGAATTTCCGCCAGGTTATCTGCTGTGACATCACAAGTGTGTCTTAGTCAGTTTGGCTACCATGACATCACAACTAGTTTCAGTCAGACTGTAGTGTTGGTCAATACTGAACCATCAAAGATGACATGGATTAATGTCCATTAGACAAAGCTAGTGTGACAAACATTGTTATACTACACATATGGTGTAGACACAGTCCCGATCCTTTGATCTTAAAGTCAGATTATTTTTTTTAGTCTTAAGTCTTTAGACCATCAATAGACCATGAATTTCTAAAAAGAAGCAATAATCGTGGCGGGCCCACTGTCCTCATGAGATGTATCATTGTTTACGCCAGAAAATGAGTTGACTTATATTTCAGTGGAGGCGTCTGGTTAGTTGGAGGTTGCGTCTGATTTCTGAGGAGGCAGGCGCCATTTCAGACACGTAGGCCAGTATGTCTGTGACCTCCCCTGTTTTCTCTGCCTGCACTGGAGAACTGAAGACTGACAATAGAAATGCTCTCCCCTCCATTCCTAACATGAATAGCCCCTAGGTGCTTAGAAATTTCAATATTTGAGTGCCTCCAAATCCAGTTCTTTCTGTATCATCCAATGAAAAGAAGACAAAGAAAACCTAGAAACCGAAGTCTACAAGCTATGCTAAAAGGGCTGTCTATAGAGCCCTCTCTTACTGGAAATTGGTGGTGGTCTGACATTGCACTTTTTACCTATGTGATCTGTTAGTGTGTACCTTCTTTGACTAGATTTTCTCATAAATGGTTGTTTTATACAAGTAATGTGAGTTCACCAGCTGACCTGTAGCTTGCCCTACAAGTAAGTCCTCATTCACATCTGCATCAGTAATCTGTTCGGGGGAGTCCGCATGAGGACCCCTCAGAACAGACTACTGAACGTATTTGCAAGCACTGTGCAGTGAAAGCATACAGACTCCATAGACTACAATGGGGTCCATGTGCTTGCCGCAAGATCTCCGCAGGTAACATGCAGACAGAAAAGTTCTTCACAATCTACTTTTATGTCCGCATGACTCATGCAGAGATCTCACGGCAAGCACACGGACCCCATTATAGTCTATGGGGTCCATGTGCTTTCACTGCACACCGCTTGCAAATTCGTTCGATAGTCCGTTCAAGGGGTTCCATGCGAATGGTTTACCAAACGCAGATGTGAACCAAAGGTAATGTAGTGTCTTAAAGGGTTTTCCAGATCGGTGGGAGTCAACTGAATAGGAGCTGGTAACCTGGCAGGCCACAGAGCTGTGCACTTCTGGCTCCATACCCTGGTTCTAATCCTGGTGTGGCTCCTGCTATCAGCTGATTGTTGAGGTGCCAGGTGTTGGACCCCTACTGATCTGATACCGATCACCTATACAAGGAAAACCCCTTTGTATAGGTCCACCATCTACAAAACCCCTTTAAGTGTCATTGATTTGTAAATTGAAAGCCAACATAAAAAGTCGTCTTATACTTCTTCTTCTTGTTATATTTAGGTGAGACATTATCTGACAGTCGGGCCGGCTCAGGGGACAAAATTAAGAAGAGAGTGAAGACGCCTTACTCCCTTAAAAGGTGGCGCCCTTCTACATGGGTCATCCCTACTGAACGCCAGGACTGTGAGGTCAACAACAATGGGGGCAGTGAATCTTTCAGCCACTCGAAATCGAGCACAGCTGTTTACCTTATAGATGGCGGCACCGCCACCGCCGCCCTTACCAAGGATGCCAGAATGAGCTGCTTGTAAATAATCCAGTCATCTCTCTTTTCCTTGTTCTTTTTTTAAGTTGAATATTTGAATGCCTCCAAATCCGGTTCTTTTTGTATCATCCAATGAAAAGAAGACACAGAAAACCTATTTCTACCATCAAACCTCTAAAGGACTTGATATAACTCTCATGGGATTGGAGGAAACTGCATGCCGTTGCAGGTTCGAGTCCCTCCAAAGCCACAAGGGTCAGCTATGCAGAATAAACACACAGAGAAACATTTTATGCTTCCATGATTTTATTTTTTCCATTTTTTGTTCTTTTAACTCTTGGAACACTTCTGCACGTATCGTTTGCCCAGAACATCATGTTATATGTATGAACTTAATATGAAGAAAAAAAAAAAAGACAAAAACAAAACAGCACCTGATATCTCTCTTGTGAAGATGACGGAAGAAGACAATACAATACAATTGACCGTGACGGTCTCTAAAACGAAAGCTGTAAGACAGGATAAACTGCAGCAGTCTTGTGCACGCAATTTTAATTTCTAAGCTGTGTCTAGTCTGTATGTCGATGTGTTGAGGGTGCGTTCGTTCAAGGAGAAATATACAAAGAATTGCTTATTTTCTGCCTTTTCTTTTAGTAGTAAAGACTTTGCACTTTTAGGTAAAAGCACTGCAAGTCATAAATATAAAAATGGCTGCCTCCCCAGAATTTTCCAGTACCATTTCTACTCCATACCTAGGACCGATTTTAGTCCATGGCTATACAGAGCTGAAATCTCCTAAGGAATGGGAGACACAACATGATCCAACTTAGTTCCTGAACTTCGGGGCTTTCCTTTCATCAGGCTTATTTGCGTATCGGACAACCATTCTTAGGCGATGACACGTAGAGGGGGAGGGAGGATGCGTCTATAAAGGCTTTAAGGCGTATGTTTAAAAATAAGAAATAGATTAAAAGATTATATAAATATATATATAAGTGATTATAACAAGAAAAGAGCTTATAAAAGTGATATTTTAGCCTATCTGTGCAAGAGTGAAACACTTGTTTAACTGAGTGGATTACCCGGCTCTGGCTTTTGATGTACTTGGTTGAAATGTGCAATGGTTTATATATTTTTTGCCACGCTTTACTGGAAAATACACTTCACTAACACTAAATCACTTTCTGTCATGTTTGTGATTTTTCTTTTTGTGGATATTTTTTGTTCCTTGAAATCCTTTCCCACGAGCTGCTCTTTGTATCTGGAAGCCGCCCGTTGCTGGTTTTGTCCTGTGAATATGCTTTTACTTTGTACTTTTAATATATACAGAATAAATGTATGCAAAATGCAGATTCCAAAACCCAGCTCTGTCCTCATACCTTTAAAGAAGCAGCGACACCAACTGAAGTTCTTATTGCGTGGCGTTTGGAAAAGAAATATGAGGGCTTGTTCACACGGGGCGAGAGGGGGCGCATTCTGACGCCGAATCCACCCCCTTACAATAGAGGTCTGTGTAGACCGCTAGAAGCCAGCTGCCCTTTCTTCAGGCTTATTCCAAGGCTGAGTCAGCCCTGGCGTCCACCTCACAACAGCACCCTCCGGACTAGGCCCATTCATTTGGGCCTACTCCGGGGCAGGAAGCCACAACTGTCAGAAGTCGCGGCAGGTGCATTATGGTTCTATTCTGACACGGCTTCCTGTCCTGTGCCCCATGTGAACAAGGCCTTACAGGGGTATTCGCAACACATACATTGGCATATGGCAACTCATTCTGCTTTTAGAACTGCCACAGAAGTGAATGCAGAGACCACTCATGTGTGGCCACCTCTCCATTCACAGCTTAAAGGGATTCTACCATTAAAACCTTTTTTTTTTGTGTGGATAAGACGTTGGAATAGCTTTTAGAAAGGCTATTCGTCTCTTACCATTAGACACGGTCTCCGCAGCGCCGTTCCTTAAAATACCGTTTTTTACCGGTAGGCAAATGAGTTCTCCTGCAGCGATGGGGGCGTGTCCCAGCGCTCAAACAGCGATGAGGGCGTCCCCACCGCTGCCAGAGAAGTGTCAATGCCGCCTCCTTCTTCGTCCACCGCGTCATCTTCAATGTTTTCTGGCGCAGGCTCGTAACTTCTAGCAGAGCAGACTGCGCAGGCGCACAGGTCACGGGAAAAAAGCTGCTTGCACAGTATTGTTAGTGGCCATTTTCCCGTGGCCTGCGCTGGAAGAAGACATTGAACATGACACGGTGGACGAAGAAGGAGGCGACGCTTGGAGACACTTCTCTGGCAGCAGTGGGGACGCCCTCATTGCTGTTTGAGTGCTGGGGCCGGCCCCCATCGCATGCGGGAGAACTCATTTGCATACCGGTAAAAAATGGTATTTCTAAGGAACGGCGCAGCGGAGATCACGTCTAAAGGTAAGAGATGAATAGCCTTTCTAAAGGCTATTCCGACGTCTTATCCAAAAAAAAAAAAGGTTTTAATGGTAGAATCCCTTTAATGGGGGATCATTCCGTCCACCAACCTGTATGGATCAGACATATTTGGCATATCCTGTGACTATGCCATGAATGCCTGTGATGAGAATACCCCTGTAATGGTTCTCTGCCAGCTCCGCTGCTTACTGATTTTATTCTTCTTCCACTGAAACAAGAATAATGTATCATCCATATGGTTAACACCCATATTTTCACTTAATGGATTCTTTAAAAGGCATAGACTAGCTGTAGCCAGCAATCTAAATGAAATATCTGGACTTAGGGACCATAAGGTCTTGACTTATGACACCCTAGTGTCGGCATTGGGGACGTAGATATAGCAATTGCTACTGGGCCCTGGAGAATGAGGTGGCCCAAGGGCCTCTCCACAACCTAAGACACCCCTGTTATAGATACCACATGGTAAGTGAAGTGGTGGGCCTATTACAGATTTTTACATTGGGGTTCAGGAGCTTCAAGTTACACCTCTGGCTGTTCTCTTTCTGGCTTTAAAAATGTCTCCTGAATTTTTCAGTGTATGTGGCAATATCAAGTCCAACACTGGCAACATTTTGGGGTTCTTCTGGAATTTAATATATGTGTCAATGCCTCTTTCTAATGCAAACCTAGTTGGCAAATGATCTAGTAGTTTGCGAGTCTTAACCAGTGCTAATAGATGGTTCAGACGTCACTCACTGCCTGACAGCTATACAACACACAAGGACGGAGCTAAGCGGAGGCTGAAGAAGCTAGTGCTGTGGAGCAAGTGCAAGTAGTTGCTGTCACTATTACGGAGGGTTACCCAGTTCTGAGAGAGACTGGCAAAATCTACAGTAAGTAATAATGTGACTGCTTGGCAGCTGCTGGAAATTGTGGCTTAGGTTGTCAAGACCCAACAAAGTTATTTTTGCCACTAAAAAATCACGTGGTCACGTTTCTCAATTACCTTCTCACAGAAAAGACACAGGGGCTGATTTATTAAGACCTATGTTTCATATGCTGGTCTTAGAGATGGGTGAACTGCTTCCATACAAGCGGATTTGGCTCGAATATCCTAAATTGTTTGTTTTTTTAACAAAACTGAACAAATTGAGTTTAGTCTCAGATGAACTAAAATGACCGTGGTACATTGCTACAGTATATATTGGGGTCACAACTCAGAGTATAATAGGTCGAGGCCAGGGGAGGTGAAAACATATAAAGATTTATAATCGCCTTCCTTTACCTTTTTTGGGCCTCCCCATGGCATCCGTGGTCACTGCAGAGCCTGTGATTGGGCCACAACAGTCCCATGGGCATGGCAAGTGTCATGTCGCTCGCTGTGCCCATGTCACCACTGAGGCCCATCCATAGGCTTTAGTGGTACCCGAGGTGCATGATGTCACAGAGGAGACTGAGAGAGAGTGTCAGATGCCGCAAAGAGGCCCAAAAGAGGTGAGGAAGGGGCCACATGGTGGCTCAGTGGTTAACACTGCAGCCTTGCAGCGCTGGAGTCCTGGTGTTCAAATCCCGCCAAGGGCGAAAAAACATCTGCAAGGAGTTTGTATGTTCTCCCTGTGTTTGCATGGAAAAAAAAAACTACATTGTGAGCTCTATGTGGGGCTCACAATCTACATTTAAAAGAATTATAAAAAAATAAATAAAAAAAAAGTGTGTAGATTGTGAGCCCCATATAGGGCTCACAATATACATATACCCTATCAATATGTCTTTGGAGTATGTGAGAAAATCCATGTAAACACAGGGAGAACATATAAATCCCTTGCAGATGTTGTCCTTGGCAGGATTCAAGCCCAGGACTACAGCGCTGCAAAGCTGCAGTGCTAACCAACGAGCCACCATGTTACCCCGTCTTTTCATTTTTTTTACACCTCCTCTAGCCCTTCACCTATTATATTCTGGAGTATAATAATTTAACTTCTGGAGGGAGAAGTGCAGGAATTATTAAGAGGGTTCGGTTTCTTAATATCTGTGGTGCAACTCAAGGAGTCGTTTGCGCTAGAAATTAATCCTACACAAGCCAGGGACTGCCATAGATTTCAGCTATGCCAATTTTCAGGTAAATCTGTCACGCCAAGATATCTGAACTGCTATGATCCACACCTCATTCTGCGCACTTTTTCCGAAAGTGGTCAACGTGGTGGAAAATTTTAAAAAGTCTAAATTTTTGTGTAAAAATGCAGTGCACCAAAAATTGTGTCTTTCGTCATGCCTAGAAAACAATTGTGCAAGTCTTGATACATCACCCCACAATATTTTCCATGAATGTGTTGATCAAAGCAACAAGTATAATCTATTCTATATATCTAACCACAGCATCTGAGTGGCTAATCCCCGAGATCAGAGCCATCTCTGATCATAGGATCTACCACTAGCAGGGGTTAGTATCATCTCTACAATACTTTAAGTCTAAGGCCCCACATTGCAGAAACGCAGCTTTTTTTGTTGGAGATTTTGTTGTGTTTTTTGAGCCAAAGCCAGGAGTGGATTGTGGAAAATATAGAAGCCATAAGTATTTTCTATATAGTGTATTTCCCATTCCTTCTGCCTCAAAAAACCGCAACAAAATGGGATTCCCTTTACACGGATTGTAAAAAGCTGCTGTTTTTGCTGTGGCATTTCCGCTGTGGCTTCAACCTTAAAGTTTTTCTGTTCATTTACGGTAATTCACCATCTTGTAATGTACCAATATGTTCCATTTGATTTTTTCCCCCCAAGTTTTAGGCCTCACACACATTATGAATAGAGATGAGCGAACACTAAAATGTTCGAGGTTCGAAATTCGATTCGAACAGCCGCTCACTGTTCGAGTGTTCGAATGGGTTTCGAACCCCATTATAGTCTATGGGGAACATAAACTCGTTAAGGGGGAAACCCAAATTCGTGTCTGGAGGGTCACCAAGTCCACTATGACACCCCAGGAAATGATACCAACACCCTGGAATGACACTGGGACAGCAGGGGAAGCATGTCTGGGGGCATAAAAGTCACTTTATTTCATGGAAATCCCTGTCAGTTTGCGATTTTCGCAAGCTAACTTTTCCCCATAGAAATGCATTGGCCAGTGCTGATTGGCCAGAGTACGGAACTCGACCAATCAGCGCTGGCTCTGCTGGAGGAGGCGGAGTCTAAGATAGCTCCACACCAGTCTCCATTCAGGTCCGACCTTAGACTCCGCCTCCTCCGGCAGAGCCAGCGCTGATTGGCCGAAGGCTGGCCAATGCATTCCTATGCGAATGCAGACTTAGCAGTGCTGAGTCAGTTTTGCTCAACTACACATCTGATACACACTCGGCACTGCTACATCAGATGTAGCAATCTGATGTAGCAGAGCCGAGGGTGCACTAGAACCCCTGTGCAAACTCAGTTCACGCTAATAGAATGCATTGGCCAGCGCTGATTGGCCAATGCATTCTATTAGCCCGATGAAGTAGAGCTGAATGTGTGTGCTAAGCACACACATTCAGCACTGCTTCATCAAGCCAATACAATGCATTAGCCAGTGCTGATTGGCCAGAGTACGGAATTCGGCCAATCAGCGCTGGCCAATGCATTCTATTAGCCCGATGAAGTAGAGCTGAATGTGTGTGCTAAGCACACACATTCAGCACTGCTTCATCAAGCCAATACAATGCATTAGCCAGTGCTGATTGGCCAGAGTACGGAATTCGGCCAATCAGCGCTGGCTCTGCTGGAGGAGGCGGAGTCTAAGATCGCTCCACACCAGTCTCCATTCAGGTCCGACCTTAGACTCCGCCTCCTCCGGCAGAGCCAGCGCTGATTGGCCGAAGGCTGGCCAATGCATTCCTATGCGAATGCAGACTTAGCAGTGCTGAGTCAGTTTTGCTCAACTACACATCTGATGCACACTCGGCACTGCTACATCAGATGTAGCAATCTGATGTAGCAGAGCCGAGGGTGCACTAGAACCCCTGTGCAAACTCAGTTCACGCTAATAGAATGCATTGGCCAGCGCTGATTGGCCAATGCATTCTATTAGCCCGATGAAGTAGAGCTGAATGTGTGTGCTAAGCACACACATTCAGCACTGCTTCATCAAGCCAATACAATGCATTAGCCAGTGCTGATTGGCCAGAGTACGGAATTCGGCCAATCAGCGCTGGCTCTGCTGGAGGAGGCGGAGTCTAAGGTCGGACCTGAATGGAGACTGGTGTGGAGCGATCTTAGACTCCGCCTCCTCCAGCAGAGCCAGCGCTGATTGGCCGAATTCCGTACTCTGGCCAATCAGCACTGGCTAATGCATTGTATTGGCGTGATGAAGCAGTGCTGAATGTGTGTGCTTAGCACACACATTCAGCTCTACTTCATCGGGCTAATAGAATGCATTGGCCAGCGCTGATTGGCCGAATTCCGTACTCTGGCCAATCAGTGCTGGCCAATGCATTCTATTAGCTTGATGAAGCAGAGTGTGCACAAGGGTTCAAGCGCACCCTCGGCTCTGATGTAGCAGAGCCGAGGCTGCACAAGGGTTCAAGCGCACCCTCGGCTCTGATGTAGGAGAGCCGAGGGTGCACTTGAACCCTTGTGCAGCCTCGGCTCTGCTACATCAGAGCCGAGGGTGCGCTTGAACCCTTGTGCACACTCTGCTTCATCAAGCTAATAGAATGCATTGGCCAGCGCTGATTGGCCAATGTATTCTATTAGCCTGATGAAGTAGAGCTGAATGTGTGTGCTAAGCACACACATTCAGCTCTACTTCATCGGGCTAATAGAATGCATTGGCCAGCGCTGATTGGCCAGAGTACGGAACTCGACCAATCAGCGCTGGCTCTGCTGGAGGAGGCGGAGTCTAAGATCGCTCCACACCAGTCTCCATTCAGGTCCGACCTTAGACTCCGCCTCCTCCAGCAGAGCCAGCGCTGATTGGCCGAATTCCGTACTCTGGCCAATCAGCACTGGCTAATGCATTGTATTGGCGTGATGAAGCAGTGCTGAATGTGTGTGCTTAGCACACACATTCAGCTCTACTTCATCGGGCTAATAGAATGCATTGGCCAATCAGCGCTGGCCAATGCATTCTATTAGCGTGAACTGAGTTTGCACAGGGGTTCTAGTGCACCCTCGGCTCTGCTACATCAGATTGCTACATCTGATGTAGCAGTGCCGAGTGTGCATCAGATGTGTAGTTGAGCAAAACTGACTCAGCACTGCTAAGTCTCTGCATTCGCATAGGAATGCATTGGCCAGCCTTCGGCCAATCAGCGCTGGCTCTGCCGGAGGAGGCGGAGTCTAAGGTCGGACCTGAATGGAGACTGGTGTGGAGCGATCTTAGACTCCGCCTCCTCCAGCAGAGCCAGCGCTGATTGGTCGAGTTCCGTACTCTGGCCAATCAGCGCTGGCCAATGCATTCTATTAGCCCGATGAAGTAGAGCTGAATGTGTGTGCTTAGCACACACATTCAGCTCTACTTCATCAGGCTAATAGAATACATTGGCCAATCAGCGCTGGCCAATGCATTCTATTAGCTTGATGAAGCAGAGTGTGCACAAGGGTTCAAGCGCACCCTCGGCTCTGATGTAGCAGAGCTGAGGGTGCACAAGGGTTCAAGTGCACCCTCGGCTCTCCTACATCAGAGCCGAGGGTGCGCTTGAACCCTTGTGCAGCCTCGGCTCTGCTACATCAGAGCCGAGGGTGCGCTTGAACCCTTGTGCACACTCTGCTTCATCAAGCTAATAGAATGCATTGGCCAGCACTGATTGGCCAGAGTACGGAATTCGGCCAATCAGCGCTGGCCAATGCATCCCTATGGGAAAAAGTTTATCTCACAAAAATCACAATTACACACCCGATAGAGCCCCAAAAAGTTATTTTTAATAACATTCCCCCCTAAATAAAGGTTATCCCTAGCTATCCCTGCCTGTACAGCTATCCCTGTCTCATAGTCACAAAGTTCACATTCTCATATGACCCGGATTTGAAATCCACTATTCGTCTAAAATGGAGGTCACCTGATTTCGGCAGCCAATGACTTTTTCCAATTTTTTTCAATGCCCCCGGTGTCGTAGTTCCTGTCCCACCTCCCCTGCGCTGTTATTGGTGCAAAAAAGGCGCCAGGGAAGGTGGGAGGGGAATCGAATTTTGGCGCACTTTACCACGTGGTGTTCGATTCGATTCGAACATGGCGAACACCCTGATATCCGATCGAACATGTGTTCGATAGAACACTGTTCGCTCATCTCTAATTATGAAAACATGTGCATACAGTACATACCCGGTGTCCCCGAAAATAAGACAGTGTCTTATATTAAATTCTCTTACGAAATATATGACCTATGACCTCCATGACTTATGGAGCGGGGGACAATCGGCAGTCATGCTGGCATTTCCTTAGCGGAGCGCCAGCATGACTGCCGGTTGTAGGTGGTCCAGGGGGTGAAGGGGGGGGGGATGTCTTATTTTCGGGGAAACATGGTAGATCGGCAGGTAGATCTCCAAAGTTTAAAATTAGGCTAGAGGTGTAAGTCTAATAGACTCCAAATCCTTTATACCTCCATCACACACATACATTGTTTAAAAATGCATGGAAGCTTTACGTATGAACATGCTTCTTTGTATTGTAGATTTTTTAAGTTTCAAAGTTTAAATTTTTCTTGAAAAGCCTATGATGATTTTTTTTTTTTTTAAAACATCTTCAGTAAACTACGTCTGGAGTGAATATGATATCAGTAGGGGTTTAAGACCCAGGAACCCCACAGATGAACCGTTGGATGGGGTGTGCACGAACGCCATGGTCTCTTCCCTGAGCAAATGATGTCTCATTTATCAGTCACATAGTACAGGAGTAGCTCATTCCTATGCAAGTGAACAGGGCAGAGCAGCATTACCATGTACAGCCCCTATATGTACAGCGCTACGTATTTCGTGACACCCCAACACGGTGGCTTCTTCAATTAGATGATAGGGGGAGGGGTCCTGGGTGCACTCGCCACTCCTATAGCCTAACGGTCAACAATATGAATGTCCTGGAAAACCCCTTTAATGGCCATACGATATTTTACATATCGTATTGCATTTTTTACAAGCAATTTTTGTGGCTTTTTCGGTCACATTTTTTACCGTACATTCTTCTCTTTTCAAAGGTGTTTTTTCCTATAGATAGGTAAACAATTGAAGAAAAAGAAAAAAAAGAAAGCTATACACAGGGAATTCAATGAATTACAAAAACAAAATAAAAAAAAAATGAAATATTGACCAAGAAATTAAAAAAAAAAAAAAAAAACCACTACAAAAAAACCCCAAAGTTTGTTGTATATACCATAGTTTCCTATTGACGTATAAGTATAATTTAAATGCGGGGAAAAATACGATGTAAAATAAGACTATGGCCCAGATTTACTATTGCAGTTACGATTAGACGCTGCTGTAAGTGAAACATCGAGTTTGGGCTAAAAATGTTTGACTTGCTAGACTTAGATTCTCAGTAAAAATGGGCATGACTTACATCTGCCATAATGCACCAAAAATGTGCCAAAATTATGTTGTGACACTGTAGATCTAAGAAAGCCAACAAAACAGGGGTATAAATGTAGAGTAGACGGTCTATCGATATCCCAAATTTATCATCCCGTATCAGTCACTGTGATAAATCTGGTGAATTTTCAGGCTGCCTGACTAAACTTACACTCTAACTATTAGTAAATCTGGGCCTATGAGTGTAAGATGCCATTAACAATAGAATAATACTACTAATAATAACTAATACTACTAATAATAATACTACTATGTATAAACCCATCCTAAAGACAATTTATGAAAAGCTTCTAAAAACAACGTCAATTTTCTTTAGGGCAGCAACATGCGCTGTTTCCTTACAGCTTATATGTTGTGATTTTGTGGTGCACTGACTGCTGTCAGTCGACCTCAATAACCAAGCATTACATAGAATTGCATTGCAGCAAACAATGTCGTCCCCCTTCCCCCCTCCACGCCCACTCTCATGTTCTCAGCATCATGAAACAATGAAAAATGTTAGGTAAAACCATGATAGTTTCCTAAAAGATATCCAGCACTTATAAGATATACCTCCTTCAGCGATCCCCATTTGTAAGGCTCTCCATGCTGTTCCATTGGCCACCACCGCTGCTGCTATTAGGTACAATTATAATCAATCAATAAATGTAATTTTAGACTAAAATTGGAATACATAAGAATATTAATCTGACTATATTGTGGTAGTCATAATTTATTACATCTACTATTTACTGCAGAAATAAAATATTACATTTTATTGATAAAAGGAAAGGTAACTCAGAATAATTCTGCGCGCCATGTCTCTCAGGGTATAATATATAAGTCATGTAATTTTATATGTCAGGACAAAATGTTATGTAATGTGGCACCCATAGACATTCACGGGCCGGTAACATATGGAGGATTTCTCTGTTAGGTTAGTAGGGAATTTATTAGACTATGTTCCATCAGATGATATCAGGGCTGGGATGAGGAGTTGGTGGCTGCCGAGGGCCCGTCTGTTTCACAAGAAGGAGGCAAATAATTATATTAAATACACAAATATGTCTTAGTTCTGACTGGACTGTCACCAGTAAACCCACATGGCACAAACCTTCATATTCTTCTGGCCTGTAGAAGGTACAGCCCTCTAGTCACAGGCTAGCCTCTGCTGAGCCCCAGCATTGCCAGACTAGGGATATCAGTGGCCCCCACTTTTATTATTATTATTTACTAGCCTCTGCCCGCGACTTCGTCTGTGGGTTGTTGGCGTGGATGATCCACCTATATTCAGCAAATTGCTGCAGTCGATAGTTTGCCTGCTCCGGCGTTTCGGCAGCTCTTAAGCTGTCCTGCTGCTGAACTTGTTCCTCACGCTGTGCCTGTGATTGTTCCAGTATCTCAGCAGCTCGCTGGGACGCCATATAATGAGTGTGTTGGTGTTGATGATCCGTCTGCTCTGGCATTTCGGCAGCTGTTAAGCTGGCCTGCTGCTGAACTCATTCCTTGCACTGGGCCCATGATTGTTCTGGCATCTCAGCAGCTCGCTGGGAAGCCATATAATGAGCGTGTTGTTGGCGTTGATAATCCGCCTGCTCCGGCGTTTCGGCAGCTGTCAAGCTGGCCTGCCGTTGAACTCGTTCCTCGTGCTGTGCCTGTGATTGTTCCAGCATCTTAGCAACTTGCTGGGACGCCATATAATGAGCTTGCTGTTGGCGCCAGTGTTCTCCCTCAGCTCCGCTTGAGGAGAACTCTGTGACTTCTGGCTTCCATCATAGCGCTCATTGTTTTAGAATTTTGCAACAAATTAGATTTTCTTTTCCCCGGCATGTTTAAAAGTAGCAAACTACCAATTTGGATTAAAGGTGTTTTCCCATTCAGTGTGTCAGCATGATGCCTGGAGCAGATCAGATAATATGCAAATGTGTGTAGAATATCCACTGAGGGATAAGTGTGTTTACACAGAGAGAAAACAGCCCTGGCTTTATCAGAACCTGAGATAAGCTGCTGCAAGAGCAGTGTAATATAGTCTGTGAACATAAATTCATAACAGTCGTGAAGCCATGTCATTTACCAGGATAAAAAGTAGCCTATGTTTTATTCGAGGTTACAATCTATCTATGTGCCAAATTTCATTCAAATCTGTTCTGCAGTTTTTGCGTGTATTAAGTAGGATAGGATAGGATTTATGTGGCGACATTAATTCCATAGTGCTTTACATTTGTGAAGTGGTTTACATGTATAGTACAAAGATAACAAGTACAATAAACTATATGACCAACATGATACAAGTAGAAAAGAAGACCCTACATGCAGACTTACAATCTATTTGGGAAGGTAAGGGAACACAATAGGAGTGAATAACAGTTCCTCATATGGTGGCATAATGGCAGCATGGTTACTGTGTATTGTATGCTATTGTAAAGAGACGAGTCTTCAGGTTGTGATTGTGGGGGACAGTCTTATGAATCATGGTAGTGAATTCCAGAGTATGGGGGATGCACAGGAGAATTCTTGCAAGGAGTTTGTATGAAGATCCAATTAGAGCAAAGCAAAGAAGGAGGTTCTGTGAGGACTGGAGATGCCATGTGGAAAGGTAGCAGGAAGTCAGGTCAGTGATGTATGGAAGGGACAGGTTGGGGACAGCTTTGCAAGCCACATCTCTCCCCCCACACACGGTACACCAGGCACCCCACATCTCTCCCTCCCACACAGTACACAATACTCTGCACCCCACATCTCCTCCACACACACAGTACACTCTGCACCCCACATCTCTCCCCCCACACAGTACACTCTGCACCCCACATCTCGCTCCACTATACACCCTGCACCTGACATCCCCCACTGTACACCCTGCACCCAAATTCTCCCTCCCATACACCCTGCACCCCACATCTCTTTATCTTCCTCCACTGCATGGGATATAACTTCTTAAAAGCAAAGACTTGCCTACCCAGTCACGTGACTGGAGAATACCATGTGTCCATCTGATGTCAGAAGGTCCTTGCCGAGTACAGTATTTAGCCTTTACCCTGGGATAAGAATGGTTGGATTGGGGCAAAGTTTGTTAACGAGCAAAACACTTCAGGGGCATAGCAGGATAAGCTGTCTGGGACGGTGGGACAGCAGTGTAAAATTGGGACTGTTTCACCGGATCTGGGACAGTTGGGAGCTATGGTAATGTCTTGGCCAGAGTGATGTGTTTCAGTGTCATCAGCATAGCAGTGGTTTTGAAAGACATGAGAATTTTTGAGCTGTACTAGGCCCAAGGTGTAGATGAAGAAGAGTAGGACAGATCTCAGTGGAACAAGTGTGGAGTGGAGGTGAGGGGAACAGGTGGTGTTTGAGAGATAAACACTAAAAGTGCAATCGGTAAAGTATGAGGAGAGGGCCAAGTCACTGATGCCAAGGGATGAGAGAGCTTCTAGCAGGAGGGAGCATTTTCGGTGGAGTAATTGGGTCTGAAGCCAGATTGTAACTGGTCAAATAACTTGAGGTGAATATATTGTTCAAGGAGTTTTGAAACAAATGGGAGTAATGAAATGTAATGGTATTCTGACATAAAGAATTGGTCAAGGGATGACTTCTTAAAGATGGGGGTGATGGTTGCATGTTTAACCCCTTAAGGACACAGCCCAAAAGTGCCTTAAGGACCAGGCCTCGTTTTTGTTTTCTCGTGACACACTGCACTTCATGTTAGCGGTAAACACTAATCAATATTTGTGTATTTATTATTAAAAAAATAGGAAATTTGATGAAAATTTGCAAAAAAATCCCATTTTTCAAAATGTGAACTGCTCTGATTTTCAAACAGATAGTTATATCACACAAATACATGAATAAATATTATCTACCATACCTCTGCTTTATATTGGCATCATCTTTTGATCGTCTTTTAAAGGGGTTGTCCCATCACAAGGATTCCATCTATAATGCTTGTAAATGTGAATGTAAGACTTTTCCTACATACAATGCTTCAGCAAAACTGCTTTGTTTGGCCACTATCTCACTTTATTCATTTTTTTGTGGCCACAGCCCTGACCTGAGTCAAGTGATGTGTCTGCTGCTCTCAGGGGGAGGGAGGAGGGGCTAAGTGCAGGGAGCGAGCCTGGAGGGGGGGGGGGGGGTAGTTTACCCTTTGGGGGACAGGTGAAGCCAGCAACATCGGTATGCTTCTGCCCTGCATGAAGCCAGCAGCGGCAGAAGCGATGCTGCTATTCCGGGGGGGGGCGGAGGAGCGGAATAACAGCATCGCTTCTGCCACTGCTGTCTTCATGCAGGGCCGAAGCATAGCGATGTTGCTGGCTTCACCTGTGCCAGCGTCTAACTCCCCGGCATCCGCTGTAATAGGCGGATGCTGGGGACTGTTAGACGCCGGCACAGGCACATCGCTATGCTTCTGCCCTGCATGAAGACAGCAGCGGCAGAAGCGATGCTGTTCCGCTCCGGGGTCACATAGGTAAAGCCAAGCGGCGAGATGCCGCCGGCCCTGCGTGCAAGCTCATACACCAGTCTAGTCTTCACAATGCTAATACAGACCCGCAGGGTGTCGGGTCTGTATTTGCATTGTGAAGGGTAGACTGGTGTATGAGCGCGCACGCAGGGCCGGCGGCATCTCGCCGCTTGGCTTTGCATATGTGACCCCGCCCACCAATGACGAGACAAAGCCGGAAGACAGAAGATTTTAGAGGAACGAAGACGGGTGAGTATGCGACGTGGGACAACCCCTTTAATTTATTTTGGATGTTAGAAGGCTTTGAAGTATAACAGCGATTTTCCAGATTTACAAGAAAATTTCCCAAACTCATTTTGTAGGGACCGCTTCAGTTCTGAAGGGGATTATAAAGGCCTATGTAATAGAAACCCCCATAAATCACCCCATTTTCAAAACTGCACCCCTCAAATCATTCAAAACAGCATTTGGGAAGTTTGTTAACCCTTAAACCCTAAGCATTTCACAGAAATTAAAACAATATGGAGGTGAAATTTAGACATTTCATTTTTTTTTCTATAATATATTCATTTAGACCTAAACTTAACACATTCCCAAAGGGTTAAAGGAAAAAATGCATCTCACATTTTGTTATACAATTTCTTTGGAGCACAGAAATACCCCGCATGTGGGTGTAAACTGATTTTTGGTCACACGGCAGTGCATGGTAGGGAAGGAGCGACACTGGGCGTTTGAAAAGCAGATTTTGTTGGAATAATTTTCAGGCACTATGTCTCATTTGCAGAGCCCCTAGAGTACTAATACAAAGGAAACCCCCCAAAAAGGACCCCATTTTGGAAATTACACCCCTCACAGAATTCATTAAGGGATATAGTGAGCATTTAGACCCCAAAGCTTTTTCACAGATTTTTATTAACATTGGGATATGTAAGTGAAAAATTACTAAAATGTCACTTTATCCCCAAAGTTTCATTTTCACAAGGGGTTAAAAGAGAAAAAGCCCCCCACAGATTGTTACACAATTTCTCCCGAACACGGCAATACCCCATATGTGGTCCGAATCTGCTATATGGGGACATGACGGGGCTTGGAATGGAAAGAGCGCTATTTGGTTTTTGAAGAGTAAATTTTGCTGGAATAGTTTACAGGTGCCATGTCGCATTTGCAGGGTCCCATAGCGTACCAAAACACTGGAAACACCCAAAAGCGACCCCATTTTGTAAACTGCACCCCTCAAAAAATGTATCAGGGGTCGAATGAGCATTAGTATCCTAGACATGACTGCACAGCGGATGGTGGAGCGTGAATATATAAGCTGTGCATTGGGAACACCAAATTCCCCGCTATATCCCCAGTAGCTCCTAAGATTTGGGGGTCAGTTCTGATATATTTTCCCTCGTAAACTCTAAATCTGGGGTGTCTGCTGATATACGCTCGCACAGCTTATATATTCCCTTCCTGTCGCAGCCAGTTGTGTTCTAATGATTTGGTGATTGTTTTGGAATTTTTATCTTCACATTGTACAAGCTATATTTCTTTATTTTTCTGGTGATGTGGCCATATAACAGTTTGTTTTTTGCGGGATGAAATGTATTTTGTAATGACAACATTTCTTGGTGGATTAAAAATCTCCCCAGCAATTCTGGTATTGCTTTTTAACTTTAAATTTTTTTTCCACCCAGTGTAGCGTATAAGTAACATTTGACCTTTATTCTGTAGGTCGGTACGATTATGGCGATGCCTCATTTATATTGTTTTTTATGCGTTACTAGTTTTGCAGAACAAAAAACTATTTGGGTAAAGAAATCAGTTATTTTTGCATCGCCATCTTCTGAGATTTGTAGCATTTTTTTTCGGTTGACAGAGTTGGTTGAGGGCTTATTTTTTGCAGGACGATCTGTGCTTTTTATTGGTACTGTCTTGGGGTAAGTGTGACTTTTTTATCACTTTTTATAGCATTTTAATAAGGCAGAGATGGCAAAAAAATTCATTATTTCTTTGCTTGATTAATTAATTTATTTTTCATAGACTTTAATTCTTTTTTTTTAAACTTTTTTTAAAACTTTTTATTGATGTCCCACTAGGGGACCTGAACCAGTGATCCACTGAATCGCTGATTCAGCATTATAGACTCGCAATACACTGGTATTGCAGTCTATAGAAGAAGTTAGTCTATGTAGACGCATAGACTAACTTCCTCCATTCCTGGTAGGATCAACCAGGTATGTGGGGGCTGCAGGCAGCCTGGGGTCACTGGCCAGACCCCGGGCTGCAGATACTTCATATGGGCACCCCCCGATCTCACTGCGGGGGGTGCCCAGGGGTCCCTTAACCCAGTGGAGCCCATTGGATACGGCGGACATGTTTGCCCGCCATATCCAAAAGGTTACAGCTAACACCGGCTCCCGATGCCGCTGGCATTTTTAGTTTAATTTTGAAACTCTTAAGATGGGGAGGTCACTATTGACCGCCTGCACCTTAAGGGTTAAACATCGGGGATCGGTGTTATCACCGTCTCCACTGTTACAGCGGGAGCCTGGCTTTCAGATGCAGCCGGGCTCCCATGGTGATCGCACGGGCTCTGCTTCTGAGCCCGTGCGATCTCCATCACGTACAGGCACGTGGGAATGTGGGAACGAACCACATTCCCTGACGTGCATGTACGTGAAATAGCACTAAGGGGTTAAAGAGGACTTTTCATGTCCTCATGCATATGAAGTTTTATATACCGCTAGAAAGTCAACAGTGCGCAGAATTCAGTGCACTGTCGGCTCTCCCAGTATTTGCCCCAGGCCTGGAGAGATCGGTGCCGTATCTGTGGTTATAGTGGAGTATTGCTGGGGGGACTTTCCTCACAGCCTAGCGATCATGCTAGGCTGAAATAATTGCCGTTTTGGCAGTGGGGAGATATCGGTGTCGAAATTAATGGCACCGATATCTCCCACCTGGGGGCACATAACGGGAAAGCCGACAGTGCACTGAATTCAATAAATGATCCAGTAAATGACAAGAGAATACCTACAAGTTACAATATAATGTATGTTCCTATGTCAAATGTAGATACATAAAATGTGAATACACAATAGATATAATAAATACAGGCTCAATGGCCACAATGGATGTGACTGTGATGTGTTTGCTGTTTTGTTGCCCTTTGTGTAATGTTTAAAAGCTTATACATAAGACTTTTCATCTATTGAATGCTGGTTTCCATTTTTGGATGTCTAATTTGGTCACGGGGTGTCTGTGAAACACTGGAACCTTGTGTGCCAATAAGAGGTGAGTTGGTGTATCTTTGTTTGAATTTTCTGTAAATAGACATGAGTGTTTGCTTATGTTGCAATATAGTCTTATTATATTATAACAAGAAAGGGTAGGGCTCTATTAAGAGCTGTATTTATAATGTGCCGAGTGCCCGGCTGTGGTTATTAATGGTATTCTACAGAGGGTTATGTCCTACTGTCCTAGGATGAATACACTTATCTTATTAGAGTTCCAAACTCAAATAGAAAATAATAGCAGCATTCTGTATATACTCTGGAGTACAGATTTATAATATCTCCTTGTGTATACAACTATGCCCATAGACATTAATGGACACAACTAAACCCAATCCAAAGCTAGTGAACCAAAGGTAAACCTCCACTTATAAATGAGGGTTAAATCCACGCTCTGGATAGCCGGCCTATGAGAGGCTATGTATACACAGTGCTTTCTGTTGTTTGTTAAATGAAAGGGATCCTATCATTAGAATTCTCTTTTTAAACTAAATACACGTAGCCTTAAGAAATAATTCTGATCCGCACCACCGTTCCTGAGAAATATCTTCTTTCTTCCTTATGTAAATGAGTGTTTACGCAGCACTGGGGGCGTCCCCTGCACTCAAACAGCACTGGGAGTGTCCAGTGCTTGAAAACTCTCCAACAACAGCCTCTGTCTTCTTCTCCATCTCTTTGTCCAAAAGCGCTGACTGCGTTTCCGTAGACTGTTTTCCTGTGGCTGAATGAGATAAAATGGCCAACAGACCTGCACTAAGACTGGGTTCACATCTGTTGCAGAAACTGAAGAAAATAGGTAGAGGGACAAGTCCTTAACAGAGGACTTTTTTCTCTGCTGCTTTCAGTTTTGAAACAGCATTCAGCCAGTGGACCCCATTACAGTCCATGGAGTCCGTGGGTGTCCATGTGTAACTGCTGATTTAGCGGTCTGGCTCTCTGTTGCTCGGGTCCCCAGGCAAGCGCCAGAGAACCTAGTGTGAACCTAGCATAAGTCTGAGGATGTGCAGGAGAACCTTGAGGGGCTTTTCCAGAGGTTCACCTCAGTAGCTGGAGTGCACTTATTTGGCATACTTACGTCAACATATTCCACAGCGCTTTTCTTCTTGTCCAAAACCCCAGAATGGCTCTCTATGAGCATGTGGAGGTGAAGCACACGTTGTCTCGCTGTGGTTAGCGAGCTGCAGCTTTCCTCTGCGGACTTTCTGCTCCTATTATACCTTATACAGAAAGCGCCACCGTTTCCGTAGGTAGAATTACCATGCAACGATTTTCAGTTGCAGATTTCTTTCTGCAATGCACAGATAGGGTCAGCCAGAATCCCATCCACTTTGCAGGTAATATAAAGCGCAGTGTTTTTTCTAGCAGTGTTCCCGCTGCGGCGAGTACGCTGCGTTTTCACAATTTAGGCCTTAACCTGTTTTAAACCACGCCCAATTGGACAATCTGAATACACGGTTAATATTATGTTTTCTGTTTCACCATTCCCTTTGTCTCTTCTATGGCTATACATCTATGAATTGTGTAACATATCAGAGACCTGTAGTTTGTGATGAGATAATCCTAGGATTATAGCACGGGTGTGTTTTCCGGCTTGGTACAGCCATTGCATACCCAGGGTATTTTTTTGTACAATGTACATTTCTTTTCCCTATCAGTATGTCTTTTTTGAAATATGGGATGGAAATCCATGCAAACACGGGGAGAACATACAAACTCCTTGGCGGGATTTGAACACCAGGACCCAGCGCTGCAAGGCTGCAGGTGTGGCCCCATACCCAGGGTATTATTAATGGCGGTGACCTCAGTGTTACACAGTGACCGGCCTCACTACACACCAGGTATGAATAAAGATGCCATATTGCAGCTTTCTGCCTCCCTGGGATCGTTGTGTATGTTCTGTATTGACATGGACACCACAGGCTTAGCAGGAGCCATTCATAGGACAGATGTTGTACTAGACAGCCTCCCTCCCCCTCACTGGCTGATGCCAGAGGCATTCTCCTGTTACTACAGCCATGACGACATAGGAGCTGCCGCGCTTGGCCCAGCCTTCCTGCGCCGTGACTGACAACCTCTGGCAGGTGACTGGATGCCACCGCGCTGCCCAGGACCGAGCTGCGGGCGCGCTCTTCCCGCCTCCTTCCTGCCTCTGCCTCATACTCATTCCCTGAAGGCTTGGGAACCGCTAGCTCACTGGTCACCCTGCGTCTGAGAGACGCTCGCCAGCCAATCAGCTACTGTTGCTGCAGAAGGCGGCGATTCTATTGGTGGGAGGCACTCATCCAATCAGGAGCTCAGTGGAGTGTCGGTGGGCGGGACGCAGGCGCACAGGGTGTTGTGTTGTCTCCGGTCACGGCAGCCGCGGGCTCCACAGGTGCTGCAGCCCTTGTCCCGAAACCGAGGGCCGGTGCCCCGACCCTGTCACGTAACTGGCCGGTGGCGACGACTGCCGGTCCTTAGATTATTCTCGCTGTGGTTTGGGGCCGCCATTTCTATAGGAGAGACTGTATAGGAGGAGTGGGAGATGTCCCAGCAGCGGGTGAGGAGAAATGGCTCCCCTCCACCTCCGGTGAATCCCCCTAACGGCAGCACCGGGGGTGCACCGGGTAGCCGGCTGCAGCCTATGAGAGCCACGGTGCCCTTCCAGCTGAAGCAGCACGGCAGCCCCACTAGGGTCAATAATAACAACAACGGATCCGCCCACCGCAATTCTCCCCGCAGCAGCAGCCCCGGCAGAGGCAACGGGGCTAACGGGAA